>NC_069505.1:490118839-490286339 GCF_027579735.1 Bombina bombina | reverse complement strand
CCATATGCCCTAAGTTACCTATTGCCAGCACGCTCCCGTGCTGGTAACTTCAAGCCGCATCTGTTTGAGGTAGAACTGCGCAAGTGCAGTTTACTACGCTCTTTGTGCTGCTTACTCGCAAAAAAAATAGCAAACACATGTGCCGATCTTGTCCCTGCAGCAAACAGTGAATCTCTACGGTGAAGCAGATTCACTATTTAAGCAGCGCAAAGAGCGTAGTGAACTGCACTTGCGCAGTTCTACCTCAAACAGATGCAGCTTGAAGTTACCAGCACGGGAGCGTGCTGGCAGTAGGTAACATAGGGCGTATGGTGCAGCTCCTATTGGATGCATCAGCTGCCTGTCAAACTAAAGCATACAAATTTCAGATATGGAGGCAGTATAGAAGCAGGGAACAGAGGCGCACTTCAGCTATTACCAGGAGAAAGACTTAACCTTTAAACCTGTTACCAGTTTACAACTTTGTTTCCTGCCTTGTGCAATTCCTGCACTCAGCTATTACCAGGAGAAAGACTTTACCTTTAAACCTGTTTACAACTTTGTTCCCTGCCTTGTGCAAATCCTGCATTTCAGTTATTACCAGGAGAAAGACTTTCCTTTTTGAATCTGCACCTCTGCTTACTTTGTTTATTTCCACTCCTGCCGTATGTGGACTTAACATACCTGAGTAGCACATTTTAAATATACCCTGCAAGTATTTGCTTAATCAAAGTATTTTGTTATTTTAATAAATCTGATATATTTTCAATCTATATGGCATCTACTAATCTTCCTTTAAAGCAACTGTTCCAGACAATGAGGCTCTCACAAGATATCCTGAGACAGAACATGACAAGTACATACCCTTAAAGATAGAGGTGTTTTTGTTTTGTTTTTTACCCCAGGATATAACAGTAAAGGTCACTTTTGTACCAAAAGTTATTGTTGCCTAGATGAACTGTTGAGTCCCAAGTGTATAAATTATATCTGTCATGTAAACAGTATATGTGATATTGTGCATTTTAATATTATTACAAAAACAGTCCGTTTAATAAAATTTAAAGACAACAGTGTCTAAACAAAACTACCTTATGTGGCAAGAACAAAGTCGACAGCTAGTCCGTATATTCAAATTTAAATCAGACAACGGTGTCTAAACTAACTACCTTATTTGAGTCAATTATTACTATCTGCCAGAATGTAGGATAAATGGCTGTTGTGGCAAATTACCAGTCAACCCCATGATTTTGTGAGCATAATGGGAAATGCCTTAGTGAAATACTGATGGTCCTGATAGTCTCGTATCATGTCTCTAGTATGAGGAGTCCAGGATAATGAAATGACCGGAGAATGTGCAGGCCTGCGCTTCCCCAAATTGTCCGGCATTAGAGAGTACACATTTCTGGAGTAAGTAGCTGTTAGGATCTAGGTGGTCGAGTATAGCTGCCATCTCAGAAGATGCATCTCTCGCAGCCTCGGCCTCCCAGGGATACTTGCACCTTAGATGGAGGTGCTCCTGCTGGGCTCCCATACCAGAAGTGCTGGAGGCATTGAACAACTGAGTGTGCCGACGCCGAAGACACGCTGCTCACCTTACATGGATCTCCAAGACTGGTAAGCTCCACTATTTCATTGTTTGCCCCCCCCCGAAAACCCTGCAGGGCCGCGACTGGCACTGAGTATACCGTTGTCTGCTTAAGCCTCCTCTCTACGCTGTGTGAAGCTAGCTTCACTGATGTCATTGGATCCTTCCCCGTAGATGTCACTGCTTGTGGACTGATCGGCCTCTCCATAGAGATCATAGTATACTGTAGGTTGCTCGATGGGGTGTAATTGGTATCACTGCATGTTTTCTGCTGTTGAGGTCTTTCTAATGAACCTGCTCCCATGGCTCCGTTGGCAGCTGCTTAGGTGTCTTGCAGCAGAAGTGATTCTCATGAAATTTTCTCAATAAGGCGTAAACAAAGCTCTTTGAATCTGCACCAGTGTATGTTGTTAAATATGTCTTGAGGGTCAGCTTTCCCCATGTTGGCCATTTCGGATGAATGGTGACGAATGACACTATATTATGTGTCCGTTTGAAGCTGCAAACTGTAATCCTTCTCTTAAATCTGTCAAATTTTAATGATTGTGATATAAAGACTCTGGTAAGGATATTGGTGTGTCCAGCTGTAGCTAACTACCTCGGATTTCCGAGGGGGGTAGCGCTGCCCATTAGGTGCCGCCGCACTAGGCCTCTGACGTCTGATTTCTTCCTTCAGCTTCAAAAATACAGCTTGCTGTAAGTTATATAGTACACAACTAACGTGTGGGTCAAGTACAAAATCGGAAAGTTAGCTATAAAAGGGCTCTTGGAATCGGCGGATAAGAAGAGAATCTGCTGGAGCTCAGAAAAGTGTGACCGGTCCCGATCAGTGTTCAGACACGCCCCCGTCATTCTCTTATTTTAATTCTTATAGGTACCAGTTAGTGAGGCTCCACATGTTCATACTGGGCGCCACCATGTTGGAGTTTAGGTATTCTTGCATTCTGTGGCAGAAATGGTGCATATTCACAGGTCATTGATGTCTCCACAACTCTATCGTTGTTATATTATTGCAGGGCTCCAATTCTCTATATTAATCATGTGCCCTTTTTTATATATGTTATGTAACTTTAAACTATGTAAAAAAAACTGCAAAAATATAAACCTACTGCTCTGTATAACTACTCAGTATCATAAAGTGCAGAATGCTCATTATCAGTGTGTATGTATATACATATTTATACTCAAAATCATTGAGGTAGATTTAACAAGCGGGGATGCTGCTTTCTACACCCGAAGTTTTAGGCTTGCATGAAATGTAAGTTAAGAAGAAGGGGTCGTAAGATCTGGATGATTGACACCCCCTGCTAGCGGCCGATTGCCCGCGAGAGTGCAGGGGACAGCATTGCACATATGCTGTTGGTATTTAGAGATGTTAGGCGGACATGATTCACTACAGCAAATCATGTACGCCCGGCACTTGTTAAATTGTCCCTATTATACAGAGAAGCATGTTTATTATTACAATTGTCTTTTACTAAGTTACCTATGGGGAGGGCCCCAAAAAGTTTGGCGGCAACCATTATGAAAATACATAGCTTCCCCAAACCACACTTGTAAAGAGTTAAAATAAGAGAACAGCTTTGAAAAGAGCTGTAGGCACAGGAAAAGTAATAGCATGATGAGAAGTAACCATTCTGTTTAAGTTGTGTCAGGAATGTCCCTTTAATTTAAGTACACAATTCGTAGTTTAAATGTGTTCTAAGTCTACTAATGCAGGGATTGACAAACCCAGGAGCCAGGTAGCCACTGGCTCCTAGAATTCTATCCCTGTGTCATTATTCCCCTTTAAGTACAACTTCACCACCCCCTTTGTGATGTAATTTACCTGTTAAAAGACAACCCCACCTTCAGTAAGGTGCTTAGATATTGTCTACTTAGAGTTGCTTACTCACTGTATCCTGAACTGTGATATCAAGCCACAGCTATTCCTATACACTGTGAACCAGAGCTATCTTACTCAAACGCTACGCCGGATTGAGCCAGTTTGCCAGTGATCGCCTCCTGTCAGATGACTGCCTGAGTGTTTGCCAGCATCCTGCAGATCACCTTGTCACATTGATTTCCTCCTCAAATTTCTGTTGTTTCACCTGCTTCCCAAGTATTTGTTTCCTTACAGTTTACTCTGTCTGTTCTTAAACGGACAGTCTATTGTTTTAAAATATAGATAATCCCTTTATTACCCATTCCCTAGTTTTGCATAACCAACACACTTATAATAATACACATTTTACCTCTGTAATTGCCTTGTATCTAAGCCTCTGCAGACAGCCCCCTTATCTCAGCGCTTTTTACAGACTTGCATTTTAGCCAATCAGTGCTGACTCCTAGGAACTCCATGTGCGTGAGCACTGTTATCTATATGAAACACATGACATGAACTAACACCCTCTAGTGGTGAAAAACTGTCAAAATGCATATGAGCCTCCTAGGTTTAGTTTTCAACTAAGAATACCAAGAGAACAAAGCAAAATTGGTGATAGATGTAAATTTGAAAATTGTTTAAAATCACATGCTCTATCTGAATCATGAATGTTTGTTTTGGACTAGACTGTCCCTTTAAAACCTAAGAATTTTACTCTGGCATTACTTGCTCAGTGATTACTTCCACCTGTTACCTGCACGGCTTGCACCTACCATATAACTTTGTAGCAATCCTTTAGAATTACTTATGTAACATTATTTCTGTTACAAACATTTTACATTCATTGCAATTGGTGTGTGACTTCTGTTTTCGGGGCATATTTCTCAATCTGCGAGCGGACAAGATTCGAAGTAGCGTGTCATGTCCGCCGCACATCGATAAATTCCAACAGCATACGCTGTCGGCATTTATAATTGCACCAGCAGTTCTTGTGAACTGCTGGTGCAATGCCGCCCCCTGCAGATTTGCGGCCAATTGGCCGCTAGCAGGGGATGTCAATCAACCCGATCGTATTCGATCAGGTTGATTTCTGTCCGCCACCTCAGAGAAACAAGGGGCATCAAGGTCCATAAGGAGCTTGATAAATATGCCCCTCAGTGTATACAGACTTTTTAAAAGGAATGTAAAGTATAATGAGAAAGTGCCCGTTTTTTTAAAAAAAAACACATTAAAAACAGGGGCACTTTCATTCATTAAACTTTACATTTAAGCATTTGTTTGTTTTTTAAATAATTACCTTCCTCCCGCAGCTCCTGCTGTACTTAGCACAGCAATGATAAATCCGGCTTCCTCCAAACATTGCATGCACCCCAAGGCGCCCAGCTTGTGAGGCCACGCAATGATTGGAGGAAGCCGGATTCGTCATTGCTGTGCTAAGTACAGCAGGAGCTGCGGGAGGAAGATTGCCGGTCTGCTGTCATAAGGAAAACGGTAAGTATTTAAAAAAAAAACTAAAACGCTTAAATGTAAAAGTTAATGAATGAAAGTGCCCCTGTTTTTAAGGAGTATTTTTAAAAACCGGGTATTTTCTCATTAAAATTTACATTCACATAAAGCTTTGTACAGTTGCTCCTGTATTAAGTTTTGTAACATTCCTCCAAAGAACTGTTTAAACACACTAGATAACTTATACAAAATAACCTGCATACATTAACTACTGTTAAGCAAAATACTGACAGATGTGACACCCTTACTCCTAAGTTTTTGGGGTAATCTCCATATATCTATATACAAATACAACTGTCTGGCTCCTAAATATTCTTAGTGGATCCTAAATTTTAAACAGATTTGTCGAGCACTGTACTAATGGTCATTGGCTGAATAGCTTTTTAGCCAATAAGCATTAGCAGAAAGTATACAACTAATACTGTTTTTTTATTAGTTTCAGATTAAGTTTAAACAGCTTTAACTCTCCCAGTCATACATACAGCCAAGTAGAGGAGGAAAGAACAGAAAAGATGAAAAGGACAAAGCGTGGCCAAATTAAGTGTAATACAAGTACTGCCGCCAACTGGGACTTGTGGACTCTCACCATCATGAAACTAATTCATATATAAGGTAAGCATTTTGTTTTCTTTCATAAGATGCTCACATGTGAGATCTTATACCCAAGGAGTGAAGTCCATTAGACCACCATGAAATAGAGAGGGACAATACAGGTAAGGCAGGTATGTTACTGATTAGACACGGCGGTCTGCAGTACTTTCCTGCCAAAAGCAGCCTCTGAACAGGCATACACCTCAAAATGGTAAAATTTAGTATAAGTATGTAAAGAAGATCAAGTAGCCACCTTAAATAGCTGGTCTATAGAAGCCTTGTTATGGAAGGTCCAAGATGTTAACTCTGCTCTAGTGTAAAGAGCTATAATGTACTCCCCACAACCAAGTATGTCTTACAAATTAAAGCCTTGATTAAGCAAAGAGGCTAAAGTAACTGGCATAGCTTTTTGACTTTTGCAGGGTCCAGAGAAATAGACAAACAAGGAAGAAGAGAGTCTGAAGGGTTTTGTGGTGTCCACAAAGAATTCTAAAGCCCTCACTACATCCTGGTTGTGAAGATGTCACTCCTTAGAGTTATTAGAAGTAGGGCATAAGGAAGAAACCACAGCTTCTTGATTAAAATTTTATGTAGCTACTACCTTTGGAAGTAAGGAATAACTTGTTTGTAGTACAGCCTCATTCTGATGAAAAAACAGGAAAGAATGTTTACAAGATAGAACAGAAATCACAGATAGCCTTCTAGCTGAAAAAAATGGTTAAGAGAAAAGAATCCTCCAGGATAAAAACGAACGTTCTAACCTATGCATAGGTTAAAATGGATTGTCTTGAAGAACCCTCAAAACCAGATTAAGACTCCAAGGAGGAGTAACTGGTAGAATCAGCAATTTAATTCTTATTAAGGCCTGAACAAAGGTCTGAACATCAGGAATTGTGGTAATTTTTTATTTTTTTATTTAAATATTTTTATTGAGGTTATGCAAAGTATATAATGGCCAGTCATGTAAAAAAAATGGCAATCATGCTGATTTTACAATCCATCAATATATGCGGAAAAACAAGAAAACAACTGTAAAAACTTAAAGGTAGATAATTCAAACCTCCATTTTGTATTAAATTCTATGTTATATTATATGCCTCCAAATGTACCAGAGGCCACTTTTGGGCCTGATTACACGTATATAGTGAAAGGACCAGGCAAGAAAGATTCCCAATCGGACCAACTGCAATTCACCTTCGGTGATCTCTTGTCTCATTATATCGTTCACAGGATTATTGGATTCAAACTCCAAGCTCGGAATCACTCTGATGAACTTTTAATCCTTTTAACTTGCTGTCATATGTGATATTTTATTGATATTTTATTTCTTTTGTTATGCTTTTTATTGCTGTCATTGTTTTTTTAGAAGTGCGAGCCTTCAGCACATATTAAATATATATCCTACGGGATCTTTGATACTACGCATTTGAGAGTCTCATATTAGCTAACATTATTTAAAGCCTGATACCCCATATATATAAAGTCCTAGTGGCGCCGCAGATACAGTTTCCATTTTTGTTTTTTAAACATATAAGGTTTTATATTCTCACATTAGGTATAGATGTCTTAAAGGGAGATATTAAACAATGAGTTATACACATTCCTTATTAAAATTATTTTAACGGTAAACAGACTTATTACATATGATCAAAAACAACTGTAGTTAATAAGCTTGAGGCATGCAAGGATACTGAGTTCTGTTGATGAGGAACACAAGCCAATTCCAGTCTTTGGTGGAGTCGTAGACTCAATGGGGCCCATTTAACAAGCTCCGTAGGGAGCTTGTGGGCCCGTGTTTCTGGCGAGTCTTCAGACTCGCCAGATACACAAGTTATGGAGCTGCGGTCTAAAGACCGCTGCTCCATAACCCTGTCCGCCTGCGACCTGAGCAGGCGGACAGGAATCGCTGGAAATCAACCTGATCGAGTACGATCGGGTTGATTGACACCCCCTGCTGGCGGCCGCGAGTCTGCAGGGGGCGGCTGGTGCAATGCTGAATACGGAGAGCGCATTGCTCTCCGCATTCAGCGAGGTCTTGCGGACCTGATCCGCGGTGTTGGATCAGGTCCGCAAGACCTTTCTTAAATAGGGGCCAATGTCTCTGAGAAGGTAACACTCCGTTAGTGAAGTGAGGAGTCTCTGGGCATCAAATAAGTCTCAGACTCTGAGACCTCATATAAGCGGTGGAGTAGTGATCTGTCCCCCTAAGTTACAAGAGACATGCTGAGGACTGAGCAGACTTTCACATCAGTTTATAGTGGGTTTGTTATCAATGGCCAGGACTCATAATCGGAACTACCAATAAACAAGAAATGTACCTGTATTGAAATGTAGTAGTCCCGGATCACCCATCGTAGTTACCCCACACCCTGTCTTTCAGTTTGCTGCACACTGTCCTGTGCATTGAGCATTAAGTAAAGAGACTGCTCTCTACAGGGGTTGTCATTTCTTGATTGATAGTATGCTAATTAATTTTGAAAAGTATGAGCTAGTTTGGGTTCACTGTAAGCTGTGTATCCAATATCAGTAAGAGCACAGGATCTGTGACAATGGCTAACAATGCAGCGATATATATTTTGAGACCTCCCTAGAGCCATTGCAATCAGTGAGTAAGGCCCGGCTTAGTCGCTCTGGTGTGAGTCCCACTGCCTTGCTGGTATTCTATGTGAAGGCACTAACCTCTTCACTGCTTATTTTAGCTGCCTCACTTTCTTTACAATCCGGTCCGTGATTCATTAGCTGGCAAGAGGGCATCGTGGCGTAGATTGTGTCTCCAGATATTATAGGAACTATCCATGTAGGTATAGGATTGGGCAGGGTTTTTTGTGGGTCCAGGTTTGCCAAAGTTTGTGCTGTGACCAAGAGGGCTGCCCCCCTACAAGCCCCACCAGTCGAGCAGAAATCCGGGCTGTTATCATTTTCTGTCGGTGCGCAACTAGCAGGTGCCTGGAGTGTCCCATTTTGAAGCCGCCCTTCAAAGAGTATAGCGCACAGATCCCTCTCTAGGTCTTTGTGGTGATCTTGTAGGAGTCTATACATTCGTGCCTCCCATCTTGCCAAAGCTTCCATTTCCGCACGATGAATTTAATGTGAATAATATAAAAGAATAGTCCCTTGAGGTAGAACCTTCTTATGGTTGATGATTCTCTCTTAGGAATGAAAAAGGCAGTCTAAACTCAACTGCTATACCCCATGTATGGGGGGGGGGGTGCTGAATGCTCGTGGTGAGGCCGCTGCTCAGGGTTCCAACGGTCCAGATCTGGATCCAGTCTTCATAAACTCTGCAAATTTAGTATCTTTCAGATCTACGTTCGTGAACTGGTCAAAGCTGCAAATGGTTTTAGTCAAAGTTGCAGCATGGGCTCAATAACCGGCGGGTTAGGGAAATCAAACTTCGAATTGTGATAATTTTCTTGTGATATAAAACAGCTATGTCAGAAATCTGACCTTTAAGGGAACTGGCTGATAAGCTTTTCTCCAAGCTATTCTGTCAAAACTTAAAAACTCTAGGAATTCAAAAAGAATTCCAACAGTATTCTTTTTTAGGTACAAGAAGGAGAGAGCGGCAGGCACTACACCGGAGCCAAGTATGGTTAAAAGCCAAATATATTAAAATACTCCAAAACATGGCAAGGAAATTGGTGAACAAACAGTCTGTTGATCCACCTATTGATGCGGATTGATCCACTGCTTTGGCTACGGCACTACGGGCTCTGTTTCTCCCCTTGGGATTTACTTCCGGTTAACTTAGTAGCACACCGTGAGCTGCGGTTGCTCTTGCTCCTCAGTATCCTTTTTTAGTACACCAAGCCAAACATGTGATAGATACCTTGTGAAAGATATGCTTGGTCACAGGCTTTCTGGCCTGAGGTAAGGTATCAATAACCTTATAGAACAAACTTCTGTTTAGGCGTTCAATTACCAGGCCATCCAGGCAAGAGTTCTGAGAACCTGAAAAAAGGAAGGACCTTGTGTAAAACCGCGCCGCTCTAGCTGCTGCTAGGGACGTGGCGCCTGCTACTCTGCTCGTTTTCAAGGGATGTGTTGGCTCCTGTTGTGTGCGGCGCTGACGTCATCGCTGCACGCTCCTTTCTCTCTGAAGCCAGTCAGGATCTTCTGTGACACGAATCCTGCGCCTATGTAGGTTGCTCACTTTCTATCTATCACTGCCCTAGTATAGGTGTTACTTTGTGTGCTCCTGGGTGTGATAGATTACTGTATTCTGGATTGCTATATCGTTAATGAACTCTGCCTGTCTGACTACTCTGCTTGCTTAACCCCTAAAGTATTAGATTGCCTCACTGTTAATGAACTCTGCCTGTCTGACTACTCTGTTTGATTAACCCCTAAAGTACTGGATTGCCATACTGTTGCTGGACATTGCCTGTTTGACCACTCTACCTGTTTATCCCTTGAACCTTTGGACTGCCTCACTGTTGCCAAACCCTGCCTGCCTGACCATTCTAGTGGTTTACCCTTGAACTGCCTTACCTCTGGTTTCTCTACCTGTTGCTTTCAAAGGCTTTCCTGTTTGTCTTCAGTCCTTCAAGGGGTCTACCCTTGAACTACCTAACCACTCATTCCCTGCCTGTTGCCTGCCGCCAACGATTATACTGCCTATAGTGAGTACCGCTTCCCTCATCTTGCAAACTTTTTCTGCTCTGGGATATTCCCTATCATTCCAGCTTGACGCCGGGATAAGAAGACTACTGGCCAAGTTCGGTCTGATAGTGGAATATCCCATGAGCATTACATTAATACTTGGGCCATGGAGCCAGATGAGGTAGTAAGAGCAGTTTATCTTCAAAGACAGATGTTGGGAACCTATACCGTGCAGTTGCAGAGTGTGGATTCCAAACTAGAGGCTATAACCGCTCAACTCTCTTCACTAGTTGCAGCGAGGAATACCGCTCCTGTTGTTGTACCACCAGTTTCTGCTCCTAGTACTGCCGCTTCTCCCCCTGCTTCTGGAAATACACCGGATACCATTGCCTGACAAATATGAAGGTACTACTGATTGTAGGGGTTTTCTTAACCAGTGCAGGCTGCACTTCTGCAATAATCCTCACACCTTTCAGTCTCACCAGTCAAGGGTCACCTTTATCATTTACTTACTGAAAGACAAGGCCCTAGCCTCGGTCTCTCCCCTTTTGGAACAGAATGCTCCACTCCTGAACCATGCTGATACTTTCATTTCTGCATCATCTTCTGTGTTCAGGACTTCTGGCCATACTTCTGCTGCAGAGTTTTCCCTCCTGGATCTCCGCCAGAGCAATAGAACTGTGGCACAATATGCCATCGAATTTCGCACCTTGGCACTTGAGACCACTTGGGATGTCAGTGCTCTCAAGGCAGCCTTTAGGATCTGTATGAACGCATCAAAGATGAACTCACTTATCATGATGTTCCTTCTTCCTTGGATGACTTTATAACACTTTGTATCAGTCTAAACTCTGCTTCCAGGAGAGACAAGCCGAGAGAGACAGAACTTGAAGAATTCTTCCCTCCCGTCCTTCTATTCATCTGGTCTCTGCAGTATCCTCTACCCCTTCAACATCTCCAGCTACCCCAGTAGAGGAACCCATGGATCTTTCCTCCTTCAAACCCACAGAGTCTGAAAGACAGAGAAAAAGGAGATTGAGACTATGCTTTTATTGTGTCTCTAACTCCCATCAACTACGGAATTGCGACATTCGCCAGGGAAAAGCCAATGTTTAGAGGATGGGGTACCTCTAAGCATGATCACTACTAAATCCCCTCACTTCTCTCGGTACCTGTTACCCTTACCTTCCTTCAGAATACTGTCCACACTCAAGCTTTCATTGATTCCGGGGCAGCTGGAAACTTTCTGGATCACTGTTTTATGATTCAAGCTGGGTTGCCTCTTCTGCAGAAAATACATTGCCTCAAAATAACTACTCTAGATGGCACCCCCCTTGGTTCAGGATTGATCCATTTTGAGTCTGCACCCCTGACCCTGACTGTGGGAGTCCTTCATACCGAACAGTTGCAGTTCGAGGTTATTCATTCCCCAGCACAGCCTGTCATCCTTGGTCTTCCTTGGGTTTGTATACACAATCCACAGCTCTACTGGGCTGAATGAAAACTGGCCTCCTGGGGTACATCCTGTTTCCACTCCTGCCTTGCTAAAGTCACTCCTCCACTCCACATTCCCATAGCCACTCTTCAGACAACTTTAAGCCTTCCCTCAGTATATGCAAACTTCACAGATGAGTTTGAAAAGAAAGCAGCCAATGTGCTACCACCCCACCATCCTTATGACTGCAAAATTTACCTCTTTCTCGGAGCCCCACTTCCTAAGGGGAGGACCTATCAACTCTCCAAAGCTGAAACCAAGTCCATGGAGGAGTACATCCAAGAGAATCTAGCTAAAGGTTTCAATGGCCCTTCCTCCTCTCCTGCTGGGGCAGGATTCTTTTTTGTCAGTAAGAAGGACGGTGGGCTCAGACCCTGTATCGACTACAGGGCCTTGAACAACATAACTATCAAAAATCACTATCCCATTCCTTTGATCACTGAACTGTATGACTTGCTCCAGAATGCTCGCTTCTTCACCAAGCTGGACTTACGTGGGGTATACAATCTGATTTGTATCTTCCCAGGCCACGAATGGAAGACCGCCTTCAACATAAGATCAGGGCATTACGAATACCTTGCAATGCCCTTTGGGCTGTGTAATGCCCCTGCAGTCTTCCAGGCGTTTGTCAACAATGTCTTCCGTGACCTCCTCAATCACACTGTCATCGTCTACCTGGATGACATCCTTATTTTCTCTTCAACTCTGGAGGAGCATCATAAACATGTGAGACAGGCACTTCTATGTCTCAGAAACAATTCTCTGGTAGCCAAACTGGAAAAATGTGAGTTTGATCAGGTTCAGATCCAGTTCCTTGATTATGTAATCTCGAAGGAGGGTTTTGCCATGGATCCTGCTAAACTCACCGCAGTTCTAGAATGGCCTCAACCTACTTCTTTAAAGGAATTACAGAGGTTCTTGGGGTTCTCCAATTATTATCGCAAGTTTATAAAGAACTTTTCTTCAAATAGTCGCTCCACTCACTGAATTGACAAAACGGAACAAAGACTGTAAACATTGGCCTCCTGAAGCCAAAAATGCCTTCTCTCGTCTAAAAAAGGCCTTCTGTTCTGCTCCTGTGCTCCGCCATCCTGATCCTGACCTACAGTTCACTTTAGAGGTTGAGGCCTCCGAGATAGGGGAGGGAGAAGTTCTTACCAAAAGGAATTCTTTAACCTTCAAATTGCACCCTGTAGCCTTTTTCTCTAAACGCTTTACTTCTGCTGAGAGAAAGTACTAAGAACTCTTAGCCATTAAGATGGCCTTGACTGAATGGTGTCATTGATTAGAGGGCACCACCAATCCCATTCAGATTCTCACTAACCACAAGAATCTGACTTACCTAGAGACTGCTCATCAACTCAATCCTCGACAGGCCAGGTTGGCCTTGTTTTTTTCCTGTTTTAACTTTGTGGTCTCTTATCTTCCGGGGACCAAAAACAAGAAGGGTGACACCCGTTCCCGTCAGTTTCCTCACTCTAGTGATTCTTCTGAAGCTCCTATTGAACACATACCTCTCTCCTGTGTGGTTTGAATACCACCCTTCTTCAAAGACTGCAACGTGCCCAGTCTAGAAAACCTCCTGAAGCCCCTGTGGCTTCCAATATACTTTTTGTACCTCTGAACCTATGCACTTCTGTGCTATCCTAGGCTCATGATAGTAAACTCTCAGGACATCCTGGTTTGACAAGGACTTTTAAGCTTCTTTCCCAAAATGTATGGTGGCCTACTATGAAGTCTGACGCTCAGGATTATGTGAAAGCCTGCACAACTTGTGCTGCCAACAAAACTTCCCGATCCTTACATCCTGGCTTGCTCCAACCATTGTCCATTCCCAAACAACCATGAACACACATAACAATGGACTTCATTGTGGACCTCCCTCCTTCTGACCATCATACAGTTATCTGGGTTGTGGTGGATCGGTTTTCCAGACTGGATAATTTTGTACCCTTAAAGAAACTGCCATCTGCCCAAGAATTATCGTCTTTTTTTCTGTTACATGTGGTATGACTTCATGGCATTCTTGTGAATAGTATTTCCGACAGAGGTCCACAATTCATCTCTACCTTTTGGAGAGCCTTTTGTAACTTGATTGGAACCACTGTTTCCTTGTCTTCTGGCCGCAGCAGGGTATCAACCGCGTGTCTTCCCTCTTTCTGCTGCAGACGGACACGTTACTGAACTCAGAGCCGTCTTTAATATTGACTGGACCCTGGGCAAAAATTTTCTTGGGCTCCCCCACCCCATGCAGTTTCGCTCTCCACCCTAACATCCCAAAAAACAACTAAATCAATTTATTTTATAATTGTTTTCAAAAAATTTAGCCCAGCAGTGGATCATCCACTGCTGGGCTAATCATTTAAAGAAAATGATATCAATTGCAATATGTGAAACTGGATCTAAGCAGTATTAATAAGTAAATAAATATATAAATTCCTCCACTGTGGATTCATTTAATATTCTTTTGAATGTGATTCTGGTGTGAGGTTAGCTGGTTAAAGAGATTTAGGGCAGCCAACGGGAGCAAAGCAAGTTAAAGACTGAGGAGGAAGCATGGAGGTGCCGACAAATATAAGTTTACTGACTGAAACAGCAGAACTGCTATGGGAAGCTGTAAAATCTGAGACATAGAGAAAACAAAAACTATAAAAATAAACCTTACATTAATGTGTGAAGTATCAGAATGACACTACAGGGAGTGCAGAATTATTAGGCAAGTTGTATTTTTGAGGATTAATTTTATTATTGAACAACAACCATGTTCTCAATGGACCCAAAAAACTCATTAATATCAAAGCTGAATATTTTTGGAAGTAGTTTTTAGTTTGTTTTTAGTTTTAGCTATTTTAGGGGGATATCTGTGTGTGCAGGTGACTATTACTGTGCATAATTATTAGGCAACTTAACAAAAAACAAATATATATCCATTTCAATTATTTATTTTTACCAGTGAAACCAATATAACATCTCAACATTCACAAATATACATTTCTGACATTCAAAAACAAAACAAAAACAAATCAGTGACCAATATAGCCACCTTTCTTTGCAAGGACACTCAAAAGCCTGCCATCCATGGATTCTGTCAGTGTTTTGATCTGTTCACCATCAACATTGCGTGCAGCAGCAACCACAGCCTCCCAGACACTGTTCAGAGAGGTGTACTGTTTTCCCTCCTTGTAAATCTCACATTTGATGATGGACCACAGGTTCTCAATGGGGTTCAGATCAGGTGAACAAGGAGGCCATGTCATTAGATTTTCTTCTTTTATACCCTTTCTTGCCAGCCACGCTGTGGAGTACTTGGACGCGTGTGATGGAGCATTGTCCTGCATGAAAATCATGTTTTTCTTGAAGGATGCAGACTTCTTCCGGTACCACTGCTTGAAGAAGGTGTCTTCCAGAAACTGGCAGTAGGACTGGGAGTTGAGCTTGACTCCATCCTCAACCCGAAAAGGCCCCACAAGCTCATCTTTTATGATACCAGCCCAAACCAGTACTCCACCTCCACCTTGCTGGCGTCTGAGTCGGACTGGAGCTCTCTGCCCTTTACCAATCCAGCCACGGGCCCATCCATCTGGCCCATCAAGACTCACTCTCATTTCATCAGTCCATAAAACCTTAGAAAAATCAGTCTTGAGATATTTCTTGGCCCAGTCTTGACGTTTCAGCTTGTGTGTCTTGTTCAGTGGTGGTCGTCTTTCAGCCTTTCTTACCTTGGCCATGTCTCTGAGTATTGCACACCTTGTGCTTTTGGGCACTCCAGTGATTTTGCAGCTCTGAAATATGGCCAAACTAGTGGCAAGTGGCATCTTGGCAGCTGCACGCTTGACTTTTCTCAGTTCATGGGCAGTTATTTTGCGCCTTGGTTTTTCCACACGCTTCTTGCGACCCTGTTGACTATTTTGAATGAAACGCTTGATTGTTTGATGATCACGCTTCAGAAGCTTTGCAATTTTAAGAGTGCTGCATCCCTCTGCAAGATATCTCACTATTTTTGACTTTTCTGAGCCTGTCAAGTCCTTCTTTTGACCCATTTTGCCAAAGGAAAGGAAGTTGCCTAATAATTATGCACACCTGATATAGGGTGTTGATATCATTAGACCACACCCCTTCTCATTACAGAGATGCACATCACCTAATATGCTTAATTGGTAGTAGGCTTTCGAGCCTATACAGCTTGGAGTAAGACAACATGCATAAAGAGGATGATGTGGTCAAAATACTCATTTGCCTAATAATTCTGCACTCCCTGTATACATCAGCCACAGCAGCACATGTCACTTCTTTGCTAGGAACAAGTTCCCTCTCACCCTGCACTAGACAATGCTGCATAGGGAGGGGCGTGTGTGCACTCACTTATTCTTCCCACTGACACCTTTCTACAAAGCACTGTTCCCCTAACAAACTTCAGTTAGTTGATCTTAGGGCCACAGCAGAAAGAGCAAGGCTAAGGGGACCAGCAGACTGGATGCTGTCTGCCCAAGGCTGCATGGATACAGTGTGAGATGTGTCATACAGCCTCAAGACTGAAGAGAGCAGTGTATGCAGCTGCCCAGATGCTCAAATCCTCATGTGCCTGCCGCTCCAGCTTTCTGCTGCATGCCCCTACAGTCAGCCCTACCCAGAAACAATCCCCACCACCAGAGCAGTTACCTGGTAACAGTGGTAACCCCAGTAGGACCTTTCTGATGCAGTGGGAATGGCTGGATGCTGAGTTAGGGCTTTGCATTCAGTGCTGCACAGTGTACATGTAAAACAGCACATGGCACTAGCTTGGCATGTCACATGACACCGGCACGGTCTGGCACAGTTTTTAAAAAAAAAATATATAAGCAGAGTACTTTTGGCTGTGACAGTATTATGACTGAATGTGTGTGTTCCCCATGTCACATCAGCAGTCTGGTATGAACCATGAAAAAAAAAAAAAAAAAAAAAATTATTTTTAGGACTCTTGGACCCCCTCAACAGAGACTGGGCCCTGGGCAGCTGCCCCTTTTGCCCTGTGCTAAAGACGGCCCTGACTGAACTCACCACTCATTGGCAACGTATTCGCTCTCAGCTACGTTCAGCTGTCTCTAGATACAAGAAGTTTGCTGATCATCATAGAGCTTCTGTACGTGCCATCTTGGTAGGTGAACGTGTTTGGGTCTCTATTCGACATATTTGTCTACGTCAACCCACTCATAAATTAGGGCCTAGGTTTATCCATCTCCTGTTGCCTACAAGGTGGCCTTGCCCAAAACCCTACGCATACATCCACATCTCACTACTCAAGCCTTACATCAAGAATAGATATACCCGTCTCAGAGCTCCTCCGCCTCCGCTCTTGCTCCATGGTGACTCTGAATATGAGGTTGCTAAAATCCTGGACTCCAGATACAGGCGCAGACAACTGCAGTATCTTGTACATTAGAAGGGTTACTCTGTGGCGTATCGTTCCTGGAATTCTGCCTGTGATGTGCATGCTCCATCTTTGGTCTCCAGGTTCCATGCTGCTACCTCTTTGAAGCCGACTCTGGTTCCCGGAGGGAACCCTTGAGAGGGGGGCTATGTCACGCTGTGCCGTTCTAGCTGTTGCTAGGGATGCAGCACCTGCTACTTTGCTCGTTGTCAAGGGATGTGTGGGCTCCTGTTGCGCGCGGCGCTGATATCATCGCCGCACGCTCCTCTCTCTCTGAAGCCGATCAGGATCTCCTGTTGCACGAATCCTGTGCCTATGTAGGTTGCTCACTTTCTATCTATCACTGCCCAAGTATAGGTGTTACTTTGTGTGCTCCTGGGTGTGATAGATTATTATATTCTGGATTGCTATATCGTTTAAATTAACGACATTATTTCTGTTTCTAGGATTGCTATATCGTTAATTAATTCTGCCTGTCTGACTACTCTGCTTGCTTAACCCCTAAAGTACTGGATTGCCTCACTGTTAAGGAACTCTGCCTGCCTCACAACTCTGCTTGCTTAACCCCTAAAGTACTGTATTGCATCACTGTTAATGAACTCTGCCTGTCTGACTACTCTGTTTGCTTAACCCCTAAAGCAGGGTTCTTCAAACTTTTTTCCCCAAGACCCAGTGCAATGATACCACATACCTTCGTGACCCTCTTTTTATGCTTGGTCTGAAAATTTCCGAAGTAATATACAAGATCGCTGCAATTTTTGGCAAAGTGACTAAAATGTGTGCGTACCTTATTACACACAAACACTTGCATACAACACACACATCACTTACCCACACACCACACTAATGCAACACACACTCCACACTCATACAACACACACACCACACACACTCTCATATAACACACCCACACACACTTATATAACACACACACACACTCAAATAACACACACACACACACTACACACACTCATACAACACACAAACACACCACACACACTCATATAACACACACTCTCTCATATAACACACAGACCACACACACACTCTCCTACAACTCACATACACCATACACACTCACACACATGTCAGGACCCAGTTAATATGTGTTGCGACCCAGTAATGGGTCCCGACCCGTAGTTTGAAGACCCTGCCCTAAAGTACTGGATTACACCACTGTTAATGAACTCTGCCTGTCTGACTACTCTGCTTGCTTAACCCCTAAAGTACTGGATTACCATACTGTTGCTGAACATTGCCTGTCTGACCACTCTACCTGTTTATCCCTTGAACCTTTTGGACTGCTTTACTGTTGCCTGAACATTCTAGCAGTTTACCCTTGAATTGCCTTACCACTGGTTTCTCTACCGGTTGCCGTCAAAGGCTATCCTGTTTGTCTTCAGTCCTTCAAGTGGTCTACCCTTGGACTACCTAACCGCTCATTCCCTGCCTGTTGCCACCAACAATTATCCTGCCTATAGTGAGTACTGCTTACCTCATCTTGTGAACTTTCTCTGCTCTGGGATATTCCCTATCATTCCGGCTTGACGCAGGGATAAAAAGACTACTGGCCGGGGCGGAGCCTATGCTTGGAGCGGCAGGACGTGTTTTAGAGAAGCTCTTGCTTCTATGTATAAACTGTGCTTTCTACTTTCATCCAAGAAGAGCTATTTACCTAGGATTGTGTTGCTAGGAAGCTAGGATTGTCTACCTACTATTTCAAAAGTTCAGGAGCGGACAACAGACACCCTGACCTATGTTCTCCAAGTGAGCTGCGCACATTTCTTGTGAGCTAGACCTTTATAGACTTGCCGCTAGTGCACAACGTGGCTAGGGCTGCCGTTTACATTCCCCCTCAGACCTCTGGGTCTACACGTACACAGATACGCTTGTAATTACAATCTCTGGTTCTATACCTCAGGACTATTAGGGCTATATTACATAGTCTAGCCTATTATACAATATGGAAGATATTCTACAGGAGCTGCAAACTATTTTTACAGATTTTAAAGCGGAACTGACTCGACAGATGGAACGTTTGAGCCAGATTGCCAACCCTGACGATGCTCAATGTTTGGATCGCTGGCATCTGACAGTTAACAAATCTATTTCCCTGAGGCAGCGGGAACAACCTTCTGAAGGTATAGTGATGATGGGTGCTGCACTGACCTTGTGGCGTGAGGATACTCCAGAAGACTGTGCTACAGACCTACCCGATAAGTATACACACATACAGGGCGATCCTCAGGCTCCTCTAGTGTTTCTGCCCGTTGGCCTGTGGATAGGGGAGAGAGGCCCCTACTGCTGGATCCCGGAGTCTTACCCACTTATCTGGCTGCTGGACTCAGGAGAGAGCGATGGGCGCTTACACACGCAGCTGAGCCTGAAGCTTTTCCCCTTAGCGCTGCTGCGCTGTTCCGGTGGGGCCACAGTGGTGGACAAGGAAACCTCAGAAAATTGCTTTGATACCCCATTGGGACATATATTTTTCTATTTCGATGTGGGGTAGGATGAATATTATTTAGTCAGCAGAGACCACCGCATTCCGTGTGTGGGACTTTATATTGATTCTGCCCGGGAGATTCCCCAGTTACCCGTAGGACTTGTAGTTATGCTTATAGTTAGTCACAGTTTTCTGTTTCATATATTTGTTCACACACGAATTCTATAGCCTTTATTTAAATAAGCTTATGCTTTACCTTCTAAATGATGACATTACTAGTTGGACTTAATACGTGTCTTCATTGTATTGGAACGTCATTGAAGTATTGTGAATGTTCAACTAACCAGACTATATCCTTCCTTTTAGGTCTTTAATTATTTAAGTCACTTGCTCTCCATGTATTAGATTTAGCATATTGAGGTGTTAATAGATATTGCGATCTGGGCCCTTACTGGACCTTATCTAAGTTGACTCAGAATTATACACCCTTCTAGAAATATTTAATTGTGATAGCTTCAGTTATCTCTAGTTGTTGTCTGTTTGCTCTCTAAGTAATGTAAGACGCATTATATTTATATACAGGAATTTTTTCTTTTCAGAAACAATCTCATGGCTGCTAGTACTGATTTTATATGTTCTAATAACTATGTTAGGCTTAAGTTCCTATACTAGTCAATTAGTGTGTTGTGCTAGATGAGCTAACTATGCTCTAGATAAACACTCTCCCTATGTTATTAAAACTCTATATGTCAATGCCCTCTGCCTTTCCTATGGACATATTCAAGTTATATAGGTACAGAGTGTCCTGATATGACCCATCAAACTGTTTAACTCATAATCCATATGGTTGATAAGATATCATTATTTCAATCCTTAGGTCAAAGTGTGGACTATATATTATTTTTTCTCCTTCTTAAAGTCCCCCATTATGTTTATAAAGCAATCCAAGAGGTCCGAGAGAGGCCTCGCTAGTTCTTTGGGGGAAATGATTTGATTTAATTTAATGTAATTCCATATCATATATTGTTATATCTTAGGAGGTCATGTTCTATCAAAAAACTGAGGTTCAATGCTCAATTTGTATTTATAATTTCAAGCAATATGCGTGTTAAAGGACGATGTTATATAGTGACTATCTAACTGTCAATTCTATGGTTGGCGTGATGTTTTAAGTAATCATTTGCTTGTATTATTTTTCTTAAAACCTCAATAAAATAAATGTAAAAAAAAAGAAGAAAATTTAAAAAAAAAAAAAAAAAAAAGACTACTGGCCAAGTTCGGTCTGATAGTGGAATATCCCACAAGCATTACACATTGAGAGAGAAGGTCCTTTCTGAGAAGAAACAGTCAAGTCCAAGAGGACATTTTAATTAAGTCTGCATACCAACTCCTGCGAGGCTAAGCAAGAGAAATCACGATGAGCCAACCAAGACTGCAAAGCATATGAAGAACAGTGTTTGTGTTTCAAATCCAGCTGAAGAGAGGGTGCCTGCACCAGAATGTCGTCTAGATAGGGTGCTACTGAGATGCCTTGAGGCCGCAAAAATTTCAGTAGGGCCCCCGGAACCTTTGTAAATACCCTGGGGGCTGTGGCAAGAGCAAATGGAAGTACCACAAGCTGGTAATGCATGTCTAGTAAGGGAAATTTCAGAAATGTTATAATAAGCCTATTTTAAGTTGTCTGTTGAGATTAATTGACCCTCCTGCACTAAAGGAAGAATAGTGCAAATTGTCTCAGCACTTTGAGATCCAGGATGGGCGGAAATGTACTCTCTTTCTTTGGTACTTTGAAGAGGTTTGAGTAGAACCCTGGTTCAGTTTTGTGGCAGGATCTGGAGATATTATTCCAATTGTTTAAAATCCACCACACAAGCCAGGAAGGCTTCGGCCTTTAAAGTTTTTTAAGGAACTCAAAACACAAGCAATATCCTTTGCGAGGAGTTGGATCTTAAGCTTATTTGCTACTCATGAGAAATTATTTCGAACACCAAAGGGTCTGCAACAAATCAAATCTGAATGGGGGTTGCATCTTCATGCATACTTTGAGGCAGGAGTGGCCTTGGCCTGTTTAGTTTTAGACTAGGAAGAGTTGGGCTTCCCATGAGTCTTGGGAGACCTTAATTGCTGGAAAGAGGAAGAAGTAGCTTTCTGTGGTTTAGACAGCTGAAAAGAACAAAAACATGCTGAGGGCCAAAGTTTATTCTTAGATTTGCTTCTCTTGCAGCAAGGTACCCTTACCTCCAGTGATTCTGGCAATAATTGCATTTACTATTGGATGAAACAGTACTTTACCCTGAAAAAGAAGCATAACAGTGTGCTTTTTAGAAACCATGTCTACAGATCAAGATTTAAGCCATTAAGCTCTTCTTGCCAGAAGAGCGATAGCAGCATTCTTCCCATTAATGCAGATCATAACCACTACAGCATCCCAAATAAAGCTGTTATCAGTCCTTTGGAGTTTTTAGCTATGCTGGATCTCCTCCAAAGGTGCTTCACCAGAAATGAGCTTCGAAAGGTTGTTACACCATACAGAGGTAGTTGCAGTTACACAAGCTACCCTGACAGCTGGATGAAACATAAACCCTGTTAGCTGAAAGGACTGCCTATGAAAGGCTTTAAGCTTTCTATCCAAAGTATCTTTAAAAGAGATACTACCCTCTGAGGGAATGATAGTCCCCCGATCAAGAGTAGTAATTTCTCAATAGACTTAGGAATTGTTTCCCATACATCTAGTTTTGTAGAAGGAAGAGAGAACATGAACTTGAATCTGGCAGACAGAACAAAGGGTATACCTGGTTTGTTTCATTCCTTAGTCACCAGCTCTGAGAATGAATCAGGCACTGGAAGGTAAAGTGCTGTTAAGGAACTGGCTTAAAGGATTGGTCAATCCTTTTATCAAGTGTTTTGTTAAGAGTGGTAGAGTCATCCACTAAGAAAGAATTTAACACCTACCGTAATAATGCATGAATATGTTCTAACCTGAAATTAAAGGACACATCCTCCACCACTACAGGGGGGGTGCTGAGTTTCTGAAAAAACATCATCAGAACAGTGTTAATTTTGTCTGTAAGTTTAATAAAGATGTTACATATCACAACGGCTAAATCTGTGTCTATATTGCATGTTTAAACCTTAATACCATAAATATTAACAGGTATTATGTTTACTCCTGGAGTATGTAATCAGTTTGCAAATGATAGAGAAATGCTTAAATAACGCATTACACTTTAACTAAACCCCTTAGATTTTAGTTGACTAAAATCTACTGGAAATTCAGTCGACTAAAACTAGACTAAAACTAAAACAATTCAGATGACTAAAATACGACTAAAACTAAAATGGCATTTTAGTCAAAAGACTAAAACTAAGACTAAATTGAAATTTGCCGTCAAAATTAACACTGCATCAGAAGAGGAATCGTCAGACTCAAAAGTACCTTGCTTCCCCGTATTGTATTTTGGCAAGTTGTTCCTAAGGAATATCCCTAGATCACCTTCTGCCACATGCATGTGTCTGCTCTTTACTGTGGAAGACATGACAGCCATCCGTTCAGTAATAGCAGAGTGTATATATTATTTTAATACCGAAGACAGTTCAGTAGCACATCTCATGGTACAGCTTTAGTGAGCTACAGACCCCTGAATACCCTGACTCAAAGGTAGTGAAGCAAGACCCTGTCTAGGATAAAACACAAATCTAGCACATAAGGTGCACAGCTAAGTAGGGGTACAAACAGGAATATCCTTAAAAAGAAGACAGTAAAAGGAGGGAATTCAATTATCAGTAGATCTTCAGTCCAGAGCATCGGCTGATGGTCAAGAGACCTGAGCTGCATGTTTGCTCCATTATAGTAGCTTAAAAACCCTAAAAAAATGTTCTCCCCTTAAATTTGTTTTCAATTATTCATTTTACATGTTGGAGTGTATTAAATTGTTTAAAAATAGTTCCTTTTTCTTTATATTGACATTCAAAATAGCTAATTATGTCTGTGGTACCCCTAATTAAAGTTTTTATATTTAAGTATTGTTAGAATTGTTTGTTACAATACTTAAGAATTGTTAGTATTGTATAGAAAAGTTGTGTGAGGTAATCCTTAATAACTATACAACTGCACAATGCTCTCCATGTCTTTTCTGCCCTCCTCCTAAAACTCACTGCATGTCCCTATAACAATAACCCCCACACAATCCATATCTCATCCTCCCTTCTATCACCCCCTGTGGTATCCTCTCATTACCTACTATGTCTCCTCAGAAATACATACCCATCTAACACTCCTGTATTTAATCATACTCACTCTTACAAGTCTCCCTCTCACCTTCTCTCACTCACACTCCTACTACTTCTTGCTGCTGGTGACATCTCTCCTAACCCTGGCTCTGCAGCAAACACCACACTTCCACACTCTTGCTCAATCTCCCACAGTAAAAACTCTAGGCCACGCAATCCTAACACTCTAATCTCTATTAATCCACAGCGCTCATCCCCTTACATTTATTTGTGCTCTCTGGAATGCTCGCTCTGTATGCAACAAACTTACAACCGTTCACGACCTGTTTGTTTCCAATGCTTTCAATTTTTAGAAGTGACTGAAACCTGGCTATCTTCTTCTGACACTGATATTGCTATTGTTTCTCTTACACTTTAGCCATACCAATAGGCCAGCTGAGAGACATGGAGGCAGTATTGGAATCTTGCTTTCCCCCTCCTGCTATTATCAGTACCTGCCTCTGCTCCTATCTCTCTCCTTTTCTTCCTTTGAAGTTCACTGCATTCACCTGTTCTCCCTCCTCTCCCTCAAAGTGGCAGTCATATATCAACTTTCTGGACCAACCTCTCAATTCCTTGACAACTTTGCCACCTGGCTTCCTCACAGTCTCTCTCCAAATATACCTGCTCTAATTCTGGGGGACTTCAACATCCCCACTGATAAGCCATCTGCCCCTGCTACCTCTAAACTACACTCACAAACTCCTTTGGTCTCTCACAATCCACCCTATTCACTGAGATGGAAACTCTTATTGATCTAGTATTTTCCGACCTCTGCTCTATAACTGACGTCACCTGTTTCCCCTTTCAGACAACCACCTGTAAAAATCTGCACGCTATGGATCCTCTCCAATTTTGCAACCTTATTCAACATCTCCTCCACCATACTGCCAAGATATCCTGCCCTGACCTTGCTACAACCCATCATAACAATACTCTCTCCTCTGCACTAGACACTCTTGCTCCTCCACAACTACACAAAACCCCAAGTTGTCAGTTCCAGCTTTGGCACTCTCAGCAAAAGCGCTACCTGCAAAATGCTCCTGCACTGCTGAGTGTGCCTGGAGGTAATCTCTGAATTTGATTTCATCTACTATAAATTCATTCTTCCACATCTGCCCTTCACTTAGCCAAGCAAATCTACTTCTCTTCTCTTATATCTGCTCACTCCCTTCTCTACTTCCAACTCTCTCCTCTACCTTCACTACCCCCTTCATCTGCCTTTAGTGCTCAAAACCTGGCAGACTACTTTTTAAACAAAATGCATACTGTCCAAAGCAACATCCCAACACAAGCCTGCAATCTTCAATCCCCACCCCCAGTCATGCCCCAGCCATTGAGAATAAAGTGGGTTCCTTATTGTCTGCCTCATGCCTCAATAGCTGCTCTCACTCCAGCTCTTACTCACATTTTTAACCTAACCCTTTCTACTAGTTCATTCTTTCAAACATGCAAAGGTCACCCATCCTCAAAAAACCCTCCCTCGACCCTAATTCTCCTACAAACTACCGCCCCATATCACTGCTTCCACTAACTTCAAACCTCCTGGAGTTTTCGACTGCCTAACCCGCTTCTTGTCCTGCAACTCCTTTCTTAACCCCCTGCAATCTGGCTTTGGTCCCCAACATTCAATTGAGACTGCCCTCACCAAGGTTACTAACAAACTTCTTTCTGCTAAAAATTACTGCCACTACTACTATACTTTTCTTATTTGACCTTTCAGCTGCCTTCAACACCGTTGACCACGCCCTCCTCCTATATACTCTTAGCTTGTTTGGTCTCTGTGACACTGCTCTCGCTTGGATCTACTCTTATCTATCTAACAGGTGCTTTTCTGTCTCATTTGCTGGTGACTCCTCCTCTTCAATGCCCCTGTCTGTTGGAGTACCTCAAGGCTCTGTACTGGATCCTCTACTCATCTCTATTTATACTTCTTCACTGGGAAAATGCCTCAAATATCACCTCTATGCTAATGATACGTAGATCTACCTCTACCACTGCTCTCTCTTCCTTTGTCTTTTCTCATGCCAGGGACTGCTTATCTGGCATTTTTTCCTGGATGGCCTCTCACCACCTACAGGTTAACATGTCCAAGACTAATCCCCCTACTCCAATTTCTGACTTTTCTATCATTGTTGGCAGCACCACTATCTCCCCATCACCCCAAATCCCCTGCCTCAGAGTTACACTTTATTCTAATCTGTCCTTCATCCCCCACATCCAATTGCTTTTTTCATGCTGCCACAACCACCTATCTCCAAAAATGTGTCCGTTTCTAAGCACTTACATCACTAAGTACTAATCCACTCCCTGGTAATTACAGATTTGCCTATTGTAATAACCTACTAACTGGCCTTCCTCTCTCCTGCCTCCCCCCTTCAATCCATCCTAAATGCCTCTGCCAGGCTAATCCACCTTTTCTGCTGCTCTGTATCTGCTGCCCCTCTCTGTGAGTCCCTTCACTGGCTCCCCATTCACAGCAGAATTCAATTTAAAATTCTCACCGTGACCTACAAAGCCCTTACCAACGCTGCCCCCCACTACCTGTCCTTACTAATCAACAAATATACTCCAACCCGTACCCTAAGGTCCAACAATGACCTGCTCCTTGCATCTTCTACTCTCCCCTCCTCCCATGCTAGACTGCAGGACTTCTCTTGTGCGCACCAACCCACTGGAATGCACTTCCTTACACTGTCCGACTTTCCCCTAATCTGTCCTTTAAACGCTCCCTAAAGAGACTTTAGTTCAAGGAAGCCTACCACCCAACTCAGTAACAAATTAATTCCACTTACGTAATAATTGCCCTCATCTAACTCTGTATTAACATCATTCTCACCCTTGAAGTCCTCTCCTCCTGTTTTTCACCCTCCTACTCTTCTAGATTGTAAGTTTCCATGGGAATAGGGCCCTCAATTCCTACTGTATTTGAAAAATGTTGTCCTGTTTCTTAAAAATATTGAATCATTGTTATACTTTTATCTTTTGTACCCATGGACAGCGCTGCAGAATTTGTTGCCGCTTTATAAATAAAGTGTAATAATAATAATAAAATGTTAATTTTCAATTGTTCTCTTTAAGGGCCTGATATTTAAAAGCTCGCTGCTCAGGCGAAGTAAACTAAGCAGTCTCGTTGGTGCGGTGAGGCCCTTAAAAAAATTAGAAACACAAATTTTATCTTGAGTAATATTTATGTTGCTAGTGTTCTTTATGTGAAAATGAGACTCCTACATTACAATACAAGGTCTAAAAAAAAATCCCCAAAATGTTGTGTGATTTCTCTCCGTGCTGGCGAGGTTTTAAATATTGGGCTTTTGGTATACAGACAGAGATAAGATAAAGAAGTATTTGTGTGTATAGAAAGTGATAAAATAAGGAGATCTGATTTCCCTGCAAGCTCAACTCATTTTAATGGGATGTGGTTTCAAAGAACAAAACCAGCTAATTCATATACAATAATAAACCAAAAGAAGCAATTTCTCATACATTTTATACTCTGCAGCTGATATCACAAATCATTGGAAACACATTAAGGGAAAAACTATTTTACAGTACACTGTTCCTTTAAGGTAAGGAGAGTACATTAGGAATAAAGATCCTAATATATGTGAGAAGGCACACAGTAGAAATGTTAACCCCAGCAGGGAAACAGTTAAGTCAGATAGGGTATATGTTGAAGTACAATAACCCCTAAAGAACTGTAAATAACAGTGCTGGCAATTAAAATGATGTTAGCAGCAAATAATTGTTTAAACTAGGAATAAATATAAGCTCTGATATATAAGTTGCACCACCTTCAATGGCACTGGAGAGATTTTCCCGTCACATCTAAGATGGCTACCACACCTCAGAAGAAGGAAGAGAAGAAGCCGGAAGACGCACCAAAAAGTGAACCCTTAACTCACTAGGGGGACGAATTATCAAGCTCCGAAAGGAGCTTGATGCCCCTGTTTCCGCGCGAGTCTTCAGGCGCTGCTCCATAACTTGTCCACCTGCTCTGAGGCCGCGGACATCAATTTGCCTGATCCTATACGATCGGGCTAATTGACACCCCCTGCTAGCCGCGAATCTGAAGGGGCGGTATTGCACAAGCAGTTCACAATAACTGCTTGTGTAATGATAAATGCCGATGTTCTGAAGAAGGGGAGATATATCCCCCAAACGTCAAGAAACTTGACCTTTTTTGTTTGATGCAAATCCTGGTGTGTTGCTGTTCTGAGATTGAGATATATATATACAACAATCGGCTAGATTACAAGTTTTGCGTTAGGAGCTGTGCGTTGCTAACTTGCACTTTATTGTCACCGCTCACTTACCTACAGCGCTGGTATTACAGGTTTTTACAAGCCCGGCATTAAAAGGCAAGAAGTGAGCCTAGAGCAAAATTGTGCTCCATACCGCACTCCAGTAGCAGCGCTGCTTAAGTCAGCGGTGAGCTGGTTGTATGGGCTCGTGCACGATTTCCCCATAGACATCAATGGGGAGAGCCGGCTGAGAAAAAGTCTAACAAGTCTGCAATAAAGCAGCGTAAATCTCAGTAACGCAGCCCCATTGATTCCTATGGGGAAACTAAAGTTATGTTTACACCTAACACCCTAACATGAACCCCGAGTCTAAACACCCCTAATCTTACACTTATTAACCCCTAATCTGCCGCCCCCGACATCGCCGACACCTAGATTATACTTATTAATTCCTAATCTGCCGCTCCGGACATCGCCGACACCTACATTATACTTATGAACCCCTAATCTGCTGCCCCCAACATCGCCGACACCTACATAATGTTATTAACCCCTAATCTGCTGCCCACAACATCGCCGACACCTACATAATGTTAATAACCCCTAATCTGCCGCCCCAACGTTGCCACCACTATAATAAACATATTAACCCCTAAACCACCGTACTTCTGCATCGAAAAAACTAGTTAAATATTCTTAACCCCTAATCTGCCAACCCTAACATCGCCGCCATCTACCTACATTTATTAACCCCTAATCTGCCGCCCCCAACGTTGCCGCCACTATATTATATTTATTAACCCCTAAACCTAAGTCTAAGCCTAACACCCCTAACTTAAAGTGAAGGTAAAGTTAACTATATATAACAATATACTAACACTTGTCCCACAAATTGAATATGAGTTTCATTCATCACTTTTTGTAATTGTAATTATAAAGAAAGTTATTAGCGTTTTTACTCACAAGTTTTAGATAGTGAAATTCAACCCGTAATATAATTTATTTTTTTTCTAGTGTCACGTTTTATTTTCAGCCTATTGAAATGCTGGCCGTTAGGCGGCCATCAAACAACGTCATCGGCCTCTCATATGATATGCGCATGCATTAGTTATCTGCCGTTGTTCAGTGCAATACAAGTGCGCTCCTACTTTGCATCAAAAAATTGACGCCTGCGCACGAGACCTTTGCCAACTATCGGACCTTTGCAACTGAAACGCAGTGCCTTTTGGGTTTTGTAGTTCTCTTCCTGTTAGCAATCCTAGGTGAAAGCGGATGGGACCATTTAACAGCCCTGGGAATATATTGAGACAAGTGGCTGCGGATTTGTGAATGTGTTAGGTTATACTGAGATGCCGGTGTTCTGGTACATCATGTAGGAGGACAGTAGTGCCACCAGGGTTACCATATGCCAGTAAGCATATGCGCATAAGCAGTTTGTTGGATCCTCGTGAACGCGCATTGTTGTGACGTATAGAGTGGGTGGGACCGCTCTATATGTCATTGTCAGTAAAACAAGGAAATGGCTGTTGGGAGGAGTCAGGGACCAAACGGTAGGGAAAAATAAAAGTTATTTATTATATATTTATATAATCATTTGGGGAAAATAGTTAGCGACTGCGTTATTTAGAACATGACTAACTCATTAGAGTGTACAAATTTGTAAAACTTTACCTTCACTTTAAATATAATTAAAATAAATCTAAATGAAACCTACAATTATTACCTAAATAATTCCTATTTAAAACTAAATACTTACCTGTAAAATAAACCCTAAGCTAGCTACAATATAACTAATAGTTACATTGTATCTAGCTTAGGTTTTAATTTTATTTTACAGGCAAGTTTGTATTTATTTTAACTAGGTAGAATAGTTACTAAATAGTTATTAACTATTTAATAACTACCTAGCTAAAATAAATACAAATTTACCTGTAAAATAAAACCTAACCTAAGTTACACTAACACCTAACACTACACTACAATTAAATAAATTCCCTTAATTAAATACAATTAACTAAATTCAATAAAATTAGCTAAATTACAACAAAAACCCACTAAATTACAGAAAATAAAAAACAAATTACAAGATCTTTAAACTAATTACACCTAATCTAATAGCCCTATCAAAATAAAAAAGGCCACCCAAAATAATAAAAACCCCTAGCCTAAACTAAACTACCAATAGCCCTTAAAAGGGCCTTTTGCGGGGCATTGCCCCAAAGAAATCAGCTCTTTTAACAGTAATTTTTTTTACAAACAACCCCCCCAACAGTAAAACCCACCACCCACATAACCAACCCCCCAAATAAAACCCTAACTAAAAAACCTAAGCTCCCCATTGCCCTGAAAAGGGCATTTGGATGGGCATTGCCCTTAAAAGGGCATTTAGCTCTATTGCTGCCCAAAGCCCTAACCTAAAAATAAAACCCACCCAATACACCCTTAAAAAAACCTAACACTAACCCTGAAGATCCACTTACAGTTTTTAAAATCCGACATCCATCCTCAACGAAGCCGGGAGAAGTCCTCATCGAAGCGGCAAGAAGTCCTCAACGAAGCCGGGAGAAGTAGTCCTCCAGACGGGCAGAAGTCTTCATCCAGACGGCATCTTCTATCTTCATCCATCCGGCGTGGAGCGGGTCCATCTTCAAGACATCCGGTGCAGAGCATCCTCTTCCAACGACGACTACCCGACAAATGAAGGTACCTTTAAGTGACGTCATCCAAGATGGCGTCCCTTAGATTCCGATTGGCTGATAGAATTCTATCAGCCAATCGGAATTTAGGTTGAAAAAATCCTATTGGCTGATTAGGTGTAATTAGTTTAAAGATCTTGTAATTTGTTTTTTATTTTCTGTAATTTAGTGGCGGGGTTGTAATTTAGCTAATTTTATTGAATTTAGTTAATTGTATTTGATTTAGGGAATTTATTTATATGTAGGGTTAGGTTAGGTGTTAGTGTAAGACAGGTTAGGTTTTATTTTACAGGTCAATTTGTATTTATTTTAGCTAGGTAGTTATTAAATAGTTAACAACTATTTAGTAACTATTCTACCTAGTTAAAATAAATACAAACTTGCCTGTAAAATAAAAATAAACTCTAAGATAGATACAATGTAACTATTAGTTATATTGTAGCTAGCTTAGGGTTTATTTTACAGGTAAGTATTTAGTTTTAAATAGGAATTATTTAGTTATTAATAGTAGGTTTTATTTAGATTTATTTTAATTATATTTAAGTTAGGGGGTGTTATGGTTAGACTTAGATTTAGGTTTTAATAGATATAATATAGTGGCGGCGACGTTGGGGGTGGCAGATTAGGGGTTAATAAATGTAGGTAGGTGGCGGCGATGTTAGGGATGGCAGATTAGGGGTTAATAATATTTAACTAATGTTTGTGAGGCGGGAGTATGGCGGTTTAGGGGTTAATATGTTTATTATAGTGGCGGCGATGTTGGGAGCTGCAGATTAGGGGTTAATAATTTTAGTGTTTGCGATGTGGGAGGGCTTTGGTTTAGGGGTTAATAGGGTAGTTTATGGGTGTTAGTGTACTTTTTAGCACTTTATTTATGAGTTTTATACTACGGCTTTGTAGTGTAAAACTCATAACTACTGACTTTAAAACTTTAAAATGCGGTACGAATCTTGACAGGATAGGGTGTACCGCTCATTTTTTGGCCTCCCAGGACAAGCTCGTAATACCGGCGCTATGGAAGTCCCATTGAAAAAAGACTATACGCAAATTGCGTAAGTTGATTTGCGGTAAGGCCAAAAAAGTGTGCAGTGCCCCTAAATCTGCAAGACTCGTAAATACCAGTGGTAGTAAAAAAGCAGTGTTATAAGGCTTAACGCTGCTTTTTTACTATAACGCAAAACTCATAATTTAGCCAAATATTAATTGTGAGGGAGGGTGGAAGTCTTGGTGAGTTCCCGCACTTTTTTTTGTAGGACTTGATCCCTGATCTAATTGTTCATTTCTTATTTCTTAATGATGTACTTGGATGTTTTAAAAATGTTGATTATAAAAACAGAATTTATGCTTACCTGATAAATTACTTTCTCTAACGGTGTGTCCGGTCCACGGCGTCATCCTTACTTGTGGGAATATCTCTTCCCCAACAGGAAATGGCAAAGAGCCCAGCAAAAGCTGTCCATATAGTCCCTCCTAGGCTCCGCCCACCCCAGTCATTCGACCGACGGACAGGAGGAAAAAACAGGAGAAACTATAGGGTGCCGTGGTGACTGTAGTTAGAGAAAATAATTCATCAAACCTGATTGAAAAACCAGGGCGGGCCGTGGACCGGACACACCGTTGGAGAAAGTAATTTATCAGGTAAGCATAAATTCTGTTTTCTCCAACATTGGTGTGTCCGGTCCATGGCGTCATCCTTACTTGTGGGAACCAATACCAAAGCTTTAGGACACGGATGAAGGGAGGGAGCAAATCAGGTTACCTAAACAGAAGGCACCACGGCTTGCAAAACCTTTCTCCCAAAAATAGCCTCCGAAGAAGCAAAAGTATCAAATTTGTAAAATTTGGCAAAAGTGTGCAGGGAAGACCAAGTCGCTGCCTTACATATCTGATCAACAGAAGCCTCGTTCTTGAAGGCCCATGTGGAAGCCACAGCCCTAGTAGAGTGAGCTGTGATTCTTTCAGGAGGCTGCCGTCCGGCAGTCTCGTAAGCCAATCGGATGATGCTTTTAAGCCAAAAGGAAAGAGAGGTAGAAGTCGCTTTTTGACCTCTCCTTTTACCAGAATAGACGACAAACAGAGAAGATGTTTGTCTGAACTCTTTTGTAGCTTCTAAATAGAATTTTAGAGCACGGACTACATCTAAATTGTGTAACAAACGTTCCTTCTTTGAAACTGGATTCGGACACAAAGAAGGTACAATTATCTCCTGGTTAATATTTTTGTTGGAAACAACCTTTGGAAGAAAACCAGGCTTAGTATGCAAAACAACCTTATCTGAATGGAACACCAGATAGGGCGGAGTACACTGCAGAGCAGATAACTCAGAAACTCTTCTAGCAGAAGAAATAGCAACCAAAAACAAAACTTTCCAAGATAACAACTTAATATCTATGGAATGTAAAGGTTCAAACGGAACCCCTTGGAGAACTGAAAGAACTAGATTTAGACTCCAGGGAGGAGTCAAAGGTCTGTAAACAGGCTTGATCCTAACCAGAGCCTGAACAAATGCTTGAACATCTGGCACAGCTGCCAGTCGTTTGTGTAACAAGACAGATAAAGCAGAAATCTGTCCCTTTAGAGAACTCGCTGATAATCCCTTATCCAAACCTTCTTGTAGAAAGGAAAGGATCTTAGGAATTTTGATCTTATTCCATAAGAATCCCTTGGATTCACACCAGCAGATATATCTTTTCCATATTTTATGGTAAATTTTTCTAGTTACCGGTTTTCTGGCTTGAACCAGAGTATCTATCACGGAATCTGAAAACCCACGCTTTGATAGAATCAAGCGTTCAATTTCCAAGCCGTCAGCTGGAGGGAGACTAGATTTGGATGTTCGAATGGACCCTGTACAAGAAGATCCTGTCTCAAAGGTAGCTTCCATGGTGGAACCGATGACATATTCACCAGGTCTACATACCAAGTCCTGCGTGGCCACGCAGGAGCTATCAAGATCACCGAGGACCTCTCCTGCTTGATCCTGGCTACCAGCCTGGGAATGAGAGGAAACGGTGGAAACACATAGGCTAGGTTGAAGGTCCAAGGCGCTACTAGTGCATCCACTAGAGTCGCCTTGGGATCCCTGGATCTGGACCCGTAGCAAGGAACCTTGAAGTTCTGACGAGACGCCATCAGATCCATGTCTGGAATGCCCCATAATTGAGTTAACTGGGCAAAGATCTCCGGGTGGAGTTCCCACTCCCCCGGATGGAATGTCTGACGACTCAGATAATCCGCCTCCCAGTTTTCCACTCCTGGGATGTGCATCGCAGATAGGTGGCAGGAGTGATCCTCCGCCCATTTTATTATTTTGGTCACTTCTCTCATTGCCAGGGAACTCCTTGTTCCCCCCTGATGATTGATATAAGCAACAGTCGTCATGTTGTCTGATTGGAATCTTATGAATCTGGCCTTTGCTAGTTGAGGCCAAGCCCTGAGAGCATTGAATATCGCTCTCAGTTCCAGAATGTTTATCGGGAGAAGAGACTCTTCCCGAGACCATAGTCCCTGAGCTTTCAGGGATTCCCAGACCGCGCCCCAGCCCACTAGACTGGCGTCGGTCGTGACAATGACCCACTCTGGTCTGCGGAAGCTCATTCCCTGGGACAGGTGGTCCAGGGTTAGCCACCAACGGAGTGAGTCTCTGGTCTTCTGATCTACTTGAATCACTGGAGACAAGTCTGTATAGTCCCCATTCCACTGTTTCAGCATGCACAGTTGTAATGGTCTTAGATGAATTCGCGCAAAAGGAACTATGTCCATTGCTGCAACCATCAACCCTACTACTTCCATGCACTGAGCTACAGAAGGACGTGGAATAGAATGAAGAACTTGACAAGCGTTTAGAAGTTTTGACTTTCTGACTTCTGTCAGGAAAATCCTCATTTCTAAAGAATCTATTATTGTTCCCAAGAAAGGAACCCTTGTCGACGGAGACAGGGAACTTTTTTCTATGTTCACCTTCCATCCGTGAGATCTGAGAAAGGCCAGAACGATGTCTGTGTGAGCCTTTGCCTTTGAAAGAGACGACGCTTGTATTAGAATGTCGTCCAAGTAAGGTACTACTGCAATGCCCCTTGGTCTTAGAACCGCTAGAAGGGACCCGAGTACCTTTGTGAAAATCCTTGGAGCAGTGGCTAACCCGAATGGGAGGGCCACAAACTGGTAATGTTTGTCCAAAAAGGCGAACCTTAGGAACGGATGATGATCTTTGTGGATAGGAATATGTAGATACGCATCCTTTAGATCCACGGTAGTCATAAATTGACCTTCCTGGATTGTAGGTAGAATCGTTCGAATGGTTTCCATTTTGAACGATGGTACTCTGAGAAATTTGTTTAGGATCTTTAAATCCAGAATTGGTCTGAAAGTTCCCTCTTTTTTGGGAACTAAAAACAGATTTGAGTAAAATCCCATTCCTTGTTCCGCCGTTGGAACTGGGTGTATCACTCCCATTTTTAACAGGTCTTCTACACAATGTAAGAATGCCTGTCTCTTTATTTGGTTTGAGGATAAGTGAGACATGTGGAACCTTCCCCTTGGGGGTAGTTCCTTGAATTCCAGAAGATAACCTGAGAAACTATTTCTAGTGCCCAGGGATCCTGAACATCTCTTGCCCAAGCCTGAGCAAAGAGAGAGAGTCTGCCCCCTACTAGATCCGGTCCCGGATCGGGGGCTACTCCTTCATGCTGTTTTGTTAGCAGCAGCAGGCTTCTTGGCCTGCTTACCCTTGTTCCAGCCTTGCATAGGTTTCCAGACTGGTTTGGTTTGTGAAGCATTACCCTCTTGTTTAGAGGATGCGGAGTTGGAGGCCGGTCCGTTCCTGAAATTGCGAAAGGAACGAAAATTAGACTTATTCTTGGCTTTGAAAGGCCTATCTTGTGGGAGGGCGTGGCCCTTTCCCCCAGTGTTGTCTGAGATAATCTCTTTCAATTCTGGCCCAAAGAGAGTTTTACCCTTGAAGGGGATATTAAGCAATTTTGTCTTGGAAGATACATCCGCTGACCAAGACTTTAGCCAAAGCGCTCTGCACGCCACAATTGCAAACCCTGAATTTTTCGCCGCTAATCTAGCTAATTGCAAAGCGGCATCTAAAATAAAAGAATTAGCCAACTTGAGTGCGTGAACTCTGTCCATAACCTCCTCATACGGAGTCTCTCTACTGAGCGACTTTTCTAGTTCCTCAAACCAGAACCACGCTGCTGTAGTGACAGGAACAATGCACGAAATGGGTTGCAGGAGGTAACCTTGCTGTACAAAATCTTTTTAAGCAAACCCTCCAATTTTTTATCCATAGGATCTTTGAAAGCACAATTATCCTCGATAGGAATAGTAGTGCGCTTGTTTAGAGTAGAAACTGCCCCCTCGACCTTAGGGACTGTCTGCCATAAGTCCTTTCTGGGGTCGACCATAGGAAATAATTTCTTAAATATAGGAGGGGGGACAAAAGGTATGCCGGGCTTCTCCCACTCCTTATTCACTATATCCGCCACCCGCTTGGGTATAGGAAAAGCGTCGGGGTGCACCGGAACCTCTAGGAACTTGTCCATCTTGCATCATTTTTCTGGAATGACCAGGTTGTCACAATCATCCAGAGTAGATAACACCTCCTTAAGCAGTGCGCGGAGATGCTCTAATTTAAATTTAAATGTCACAACATCAGGTTCTGCCTGTTGAGAAATTCTACCTGAATCTGAAATTTCCCCATCTGACAAAACCTCCCTCATGGCCCCTTCAGATTGGTGTGAGGGTATGACAGAGCAATTATCATCAGCGCCCTCCTGCTCTACAGTGTTTAAAACAGAGCAATCGCGCTTTCTCTGATATGCAGGCATTTTGGATAAAATATTTGCTATGGAGTTATCCATTACTGCCGTCAAATGTTGCATAGTAATAAGCATTGGCGCGCTAGAAGTACTAGGGGCCTCCTGCGTGGGCAAAACTGGCATAGACACAGAAGGAGATGATGTAGAACTATGTCTACTCCCTTCATCTGATGAATCATCTTGGGCAACTTTACTATCTGTGGCAGTACTGTCCTTACTTTGTTTGGACGCTATGGCACAAATATCACACAATTTTGAAGGGGGAGACACATTGACTTTCATACATATAGAACATAGCTTATCTGAAGGTACAGACATGTTAAACAGGCTTAAACTTGTCAATAAAGTACAAAAACCGTTTTAAAACAAAAACGTTACTGTCTCTTTAAATTTTAAACAGTGCACACTTTATTACTGAATATGTGAAAAAGTATGAAGGAATTGTTCAAAATTTACCAAATTTTCACCACAGTGTCTTGAAGCATTCAAAGTATTGCACACCAAATTTCAGAGCTTTAACCCTTAAAATAAAGAAACCGGAGCCGGTTACAGTTTTAACCCCTCTACAGTCCCAGCTACAGCCTTTCCTGCGACTTTACCAAACCCAGGGGGGAATACGATACCAAATGAAGCCTTCTAGGAACCTTTCCAACTACTTTCAGATCCACACACATGCATCTGCATGTCTTGCTCTCAAAAGTAACTGCGCAGTAATGGCGTGAAAATGAGGCTCAGCCTACAACTGGGAAGGCCCTTCCTGACTGGAAAGGTGTCTAACTCAGTGCCTGACGTTAAAAAACGTTCCCCAAAGTTTATAAGTGTGAATTTCAAACATAAAGATGTATAAAATGCCCAAATAAAGCAATCGATTTTGCCCATAAAAGTGTCTACCAGTTTTATAGCCCATATTAAGCCCTTTATTCTGTTTGAGACTAAGAAAATGGCTTACCGGTCCCCATGAGGGGAAATGACAGCCTTCCAGCATTACACAGTCTTGTTAGAAATATGGCTAGTCATACCTTAAGCAGAAAAGTCTGCTAACTGTTTCCCCCAACTGAAGTTACTTAATCTCAACAGTCCTATGTGGAAACAGCAAACGATTTTAGTTACTGCTGCTAAAATCATCTTCCTCTCACAAACAGAACTCTTCATCTTTTTCTGTTTCAGAGTAAATAGTACATACCAGCACTATTTTAAAATAACAAACTCTTGATAGTAGAATAAAAAACTACAACTAAACACCACATACTCTTAACCATCTCCGTGGAGATGTTGCCTGTGCAACGGCAAAGAGAATGACTGGGGTGGGCGGAGCCTAGGAGGGACTATATGGACAGCTTTTGCTGAGCTCTTTGCGATTTCCTGTTGGGGAAGAGATATTCCCACAAGTAAGGATGACGCCGTGGACCGGACACACCAATGTTGGAGAAATTAGCATTATATGAAATTGCTAATTGCTTAAACCATGCTATAATATTAATGAGTGAGTGGAATGTTTTTTATCCAAATACATTAGGTAGTCAACATCAATATTAAATTATTTAGATGCCTTATTTTCCTTTCACATTTCACTAGATTACAAGTGGCGCGCTATTGTTAGCGTAGGTAGTGATAAGCAATTACAAGTTGAAAGCAAACAAGTTCTCTCGAAGAGAAACAAAATTAGTGCGCTTTGGATTAGCTCATGTGGAGACCTAGCATAAAGAGTAAGAGTTAAAAAAAAAATGTAGCAAACATATTAATACATTAAAATAATATATACATATACAGAATATCTGATAAAACTTATTTATATGAATATTAATACATTATGGGTATATGACAAGTTATTTTAATTAAAAGGGTTATAATGTGTGTATATATATATATATATATATATATATATGTGTGTGTGTGTGTGTGTAGCTAAATATGTGTGTATACATATATATATATATATATATACATGTGTATTTATGTATTTAAAGGGACGGTTTGGTCAAAATTGAACTTTAATGACAACTTTTCAATTCACTTTTATCATCAAATTTGCTTTGTTCTCTTGGTATTCTTAGTTGAAAGCTAAACCAAGGTAGGCTCATATGCTAATTTCTAAGCCCTTGAAGGCCACCTCTTATCTCAGTGCATTTGACAGTTTTTCACAGCTAGAGGGTGTTTGTTCATGTGTGCCATATAGATAAAATTGTGTTTACGCCCGTGCAGTTACTTATGAGGGGGCACTATATATATATATATATATATATATATATATATATATATATATATATATATAAAAGAATATACACTGCAAACGGACAAGACCTGGTGTAGATCCATCACCCTCTTTTAACCCCAAAGTAGCATAACGTTTCAGCTCCCACTGGAGCCTTGGTCACATGCAGCAGTTCACAAAGGAAAATCAGGCATGTACTATTTTATATATATATATATATATATATATATATATATATATATATATATATATATATATATATATATATATATATATATATATATACATATATATATACAAAATGCACTCACAGGTGCACAAAGTGAAACAAAGTCTTGTTTATTGATGAAATGTTTTCAGGGATATCTTCCCCTTCATTAGCATCATGCTGATGAAGACTTTGTTTCACTTTGCAAAAAGACCTAGGAGTGCATTTTGTTTGGAGGATTATACTTTGCATGCTTGATGCTTGCACCCAGGCAGATGTCTCTAGGAGGGTAATATATATATATATATATATATATATATATATATATATATATATATATACACACTTTTGAGCCCTTTCCACTCAAATATGTTAAAACATAAAAAATCTTTTTTATTCAATTTTAATATTTTATAATGTGTTTTACTGTGTATTTACAGTAAATATTTTACATTCCAATGCTCTTCACATCGTAAAATTGTTTTAAATATATAATCCTATATATATCTGTATATATCTATACCTCTGTATATATACATATAGATATATAGGTATAGATATATATATATTTAAAAAAAATAATCATATATAAATATAAAGATAGAAATGTATATTTCAAAATAAAAATAATATTTTCTTCTATGTAAAAAAACATTGGAATGTAAAATATGCATAACTACCTTCGGGTTTAGCGCTATAGGTCTAACGCGGTGTCTGGTTAGCACACGAGTAATAAGTGTTTTTTTAACAGCGTGCTCCATTAAAGTCTATGGGGAGAAGTTAGCGAGGTCGCAATATCTGAAGTCCTGTGCACATCGGGTTCCGCTCGTGCGCGCACATTTTACTTGCAACTTGTAATACACACGATAACCCACTTGAAAAGAGTGTTTCTTAGTAGTTTTACAGATTTACTCAGTCTGTAGAAGAATCATTTACTGGTATATCATTTTTGCGCTTGAAACATTGGCACATTTATTTGACTGAAAGATACAGAGATGAAAACAGAAAATTACCGGAATTTAATTTAAATATATGCAAACTCTGGGGACCTAAATGGAAATTGTAGTGTAAGTGGAAATAAAATAGCAACATATGACTTTTGTAAATACCTCAAGAAAATGCACTGGAAATTATTTTTAAGATAAAAAAGCTCCACAGTTTCAAAATGGACTTAAATTAAACCAAGTAGCATGTTAGTTGAATATAAGCTACCAAAGCCCTTTATCCCTTTATTTTATTTATGCACCTAATGTTAAAGGGATACTAACCCCAATTTTTTTCATGATTCAGATAGAGTATGCAATTTTAAGCAACTTTCTAATTTACTCCTATTATCAATTTTTCTTTGTTCTCTTGCTATCTTTATTTGAAAAAGCAGTAATGAAAGGTTAGGAGCCGGCCCATTTTTAGTTCAGCACCTTGGTAGCGCTTGCTGATTGGTTTGCTACATTTAGCCACAAATCAGCAAGTGCTACCCAGGTGCTGAACAAAAAATGGTCCGGCTCTAAAGCTTACAGTACTGCTTTTTCAAATCAAGATAGCATGAGAACAAAGAAAAATTGATAATAGGAGTAAATTAGAAAGGTGCTTAAAATCTCATGCTCTATCTGAATCATGAAAGAAAAAAAATTGGGTTTAGTGTCCCTTTAAAGTGATGTGTACTAGATATAATTTATACATCAAAAATTTATATTAATCATAATTGTAAACAGTTTGGATTCCTACCTATTCGATATTTCTTATATTTTATTTCTAACAAAGATTCACCTAGATTACGAGTTTTGCGTTCGTGTTTTAATGCTGAAAAAATGGTAATTTCATCGTTACAACAGCACCGCAGCCATTACAAGTCTTTTTAGTATAGCTGTACCGCAAGCCTTTTAGTCTGTAACACGTCAGTCCCGCACACGTAAAAATTACGTTTTTTTATGGGACTTCCATAGCGCTGCCATTACGAGTTTTGTGGTGAGGCTAAAAAACCTGCGTTCCAGCCTATACCGACAAGATCTGTTCCGCAATCTAAAAGCAGTAGTTATGAGTTTTACGCTACAAAACTGTTACATAAAACTCATAACTAAACTGTTACAAAGTACACTAACACCCATAAACTACCTATTAACCCCTAAACCGAGGCCCTCCTGCATCGCAAAACACAATTTTATAGTTATTAACCCCTAATCTGCCGCTCCCAACATCGCCGCCACTATTAAAAATTATTAACCCCTATTCCGCCGCTCCCGACATCGCTGCCACTATACTATTATAAGCTATTAACCCCTAAACTGCCGCCCTCCCGCATCACAAACACTATTTAAATATTATTAACCCCTAATCTGCCATCCGCCCACATCGCCCCCCACTATACTAAAGTTATTAACCTCTAATTCCTCCGCCACTATAATAAACCTATTAACCCCTAAATTGCAAGCCCCCCACAACGAAATATACTAAAAAAAAACTATTAACCCCTAAACCGCAAGTCCCAACAACAAAATATACTAAATAAACCTATTAATCCCTAAACCGCAAGCCCCCCACAAAAAAATATACTAAATAGACCCATTAACCCCTAAACTGCAAGCCCCCACAACGAAATATACTAAATAAACCTATTAACCCCTAAACCGAAATCCCCCCACATCACAATAAACTAATTTAAACTAGTAACCCCTAAACCAAACCCTAAACCTAACCCTAACGTAACCTTAACCCTAACACCCCCTAACTTTAACATGATTAAAATAAAGGTAAATTAAACTTACAATTATTAACTAAATAATACCTATTTAAAACGAAATACCTGTGAAATAAAACCTAAGCTAGCTACAATATAACTAATAGTTATATTGTAGCTAGGTTAAGTTTTATTTTTAATTCACAGGTAGGTTTGTATTTATTTTAACTAGATAGACTAGTTAGTAAATAGTTATTAACTATTTACTATCTAGTTAAAATAAATACAAACTTACCTTTGAAATAAAACCTAAGCTGTCTTACACTAAAACCTAAAATGACAAAATATTAAAAAACCTACCATTACAAAAAATAACAAACAAAATTATACAAAATAATAAGTATTGCTATTCTAATACCCACCCCAAAATAAAAAGCCTAATCTAAAATAAAGTACCAACGGCCCTTAAAATGGCCTTTTGTAGGGCATTGCCCTAAAGTTAACAGCTCTTTTGCTACAAAACAAAACAAACACCCCCTAACAGTATGCAACCCCCCACCCCGAAAACCCACAAAATAAAAATAAAGTAAAACCTAATCTACCCATTGCCCTGAAAAGGGCATTTGTATGGGCATTGCCCTTAAAAGGGCATTTTGCTCTTTTTCTTGCCCTTAAAAGGGAATTCAGCTTTTTTATGAAATGCCCAAGCCCTAATCTAAAAAATAAAAACCCATCCCAAAACGAAAAAAATACATTACACAAAGTAACAAAAAAAATTATCAAAAATAATAAAAACTATTCCTATTCTAATACCCATTTAAAACACCCCAAAATAAAAAACCTAATCTACAATAAACTACCAATAGCCCTTAAAAGGGCCTTTTGTACGGAAACATTTTTCTCTCCTCTCTGCGGATGACAAACTAGTGGACACTGTTAAAAATGGCCTCAGATTTTCATACAGGAGAAGCCCAACTCTGGGTAACATCTTGGCTCCCACCCTATCCTATGATATCGGTATGTATGAATTGTACCACTGAATATGCCATGTATCTCATCGAATGCTCATTATGTCAGGTACAATATGTGGTGCTCACCTCTAGGGACCTGAATAGTAGGATGCGGGAGCACCTCTCATCATTTAAACTCAATAGAGCCACTACACCCATAGTACAACACTTTGGTACATTTCATAACAATGATTTACAACATTTCTCTTGGTGTGCCATAGAGATTGTCAGACCCACAAGAGGGGGTGATATTGATCTCATACTGGCAAGAAGGGAAGCTTATTGGATATTTACTCTGGACACACGTTTACCCAATGGCCTAAACTCGAGGTTTGATATTATCAATCACTGGGAGTCATTTTCCTTCCTTTCCTTGCCATACTCATTTTAGTATAACCTTATCTCTTTGAGTATAGAGAACTCTGTTTGGCATATATAACTTGGTAGTGGCAGACTGGGAAACATTTGTCTGCCCCCTGTCTCGTTTCACTATGTTTCCTTTTCTTTTACTCTGTTCCATATCGACATTAGCTGGTGATCAGTACCCTCACATCTGTATAGTTAGCTATTTCATCTAGTTATGTTAATTACATTTATTTACTTCTTACTTCTGGGTATGTGTGTTTTTCAGTATCTATCTATGCATGAAACTTTTGTCAGTAAGTACTATTGTTATAGGATTTTTTTTCACCGGCTTTACAGCCAGGGTTATATTAATTTACTGAGTGAGATCTTTGTTCATATGTATTAGAGATCTCTGTATATACTTGTACATATATATATATATAATTTTTGTGTTTGTATTTTCTCTTTGTATTTATCTCTCAATTTAATTGTGTAATGTCTTTTACTATATTAACTGTATGCTAACTGGATCTTTCTCATGAACTGCTTTGTATGTAGTTTACCATTTGTCTTTAGCTACATGCTGCTTTATATCATATAATACTAATTTTGTATGTATCTATTAGCAGCTTAAGGGTTAATTATCAGTCTTTGTTAACTTTGTTAACTCCTATGAATATGTGTTGCGTCTAGCACTGATATTAGAGGGTGTGTACTACTTGCAGTAAGTTACTATTGGTTAGAGACATATGTGTGTTTGTTTTGTTTTAACCTATCACATTTGCTTAGTGGGTCTGCACTTCAGGCTGTGACTACGGATATCTTCCGAAACGCGTAAGCCTGCTAGTGCTGTGCCCATGTTTGACTTTTTCCTACTATTTGCTGTGTTCAAGTTTTAAGTATGATGAATTAATACATTTTCCAAGTTTTAAATGTATGATGGATGTCGGAGCCTTTCTTTAAATGCATTACTCCAGTCTATCCGACCCATCAGCTGGTGCTATGTTCTGAAGCGGACCCGAGCTGTCATTACTCCAGAAGGGAGCGCTCTCCATTGGATGAGCTGGCAGCTGAATGCTGGGCTTTGAAGCGGTTTGGTGAGTGACTGTGTACACATCTTTATACTCACATATTTGCATGTACTTTTGCTGATTACCCGGAGGGGACTACGAGTCCTGAATATATTGCTCATTGTTCTACGGAGCTACGGCCCTGGTGTTTGGGTTTCTCTTATGTGTGATTGCCCTACTTTTACCTGAAAAAAAAAAAATACAAAGACCCACTAACATTATAAACCCCCACCCCCCGAGCCCACAAAATAAAAAAAAAACTATCTAAAAAAAATTAAGCTAACCATTGCCCTGAAAAGGGCATTTGTATGGGCATTGACCTTAAAAGGGCATTTAGCTCTTTTGCTTTGCCCTGAAAAGGGCATTTAGCTCTTTTATGAAAGCCCAAACACTAAACTAAAAAAAAACACCCCAAAAAACCCTTAAAGAAACCTATCACTAACCCCCGAAGATCCACTTACAGCTTTTGAAGTCCCGCTTGAACGATCTTCATCAAGGCGGCGAAGTCCTCATCCAGGTGGCCTCTTCTATCTTCATCCAGGCGGCGAACTCCTCATCCATCCAGGTGGCGAGGAGTCTTCATCCAGACGGCATCTTCTATCTTCATCCTGGTGGAGCGGTGCGGGTCCATCCTGAAGACATCCTGTGCAGAGAATTGTCTTCATACGGTCGCCGCCGTACACTGAATCTTCAGTGCAAGGTACGCAATTCCAGATGGAGTCCCTTGCATTCCTTTTGACTGATTTGATTTTGGAAATTCAAATCAGCCAATAGAATGAGAGCTACTGAAATCCTATTGGCTGTTCAAAACAGCCAATAGGATGAGAGCTTCTGAAATTCTATTGGCTGTTCAAATCAGCCAATAGAATTTCAGTAGCTCTCATCCTATTGGCTGTTTTGAACAGCCAATAGGGTTTCAGTAGCTCTCATCTGATTGGCTGACTTGAATTTGCAAAATTAAATCAGCCAATAGGAATGCAAGGGACACCATTTTAAATCGCGTACCTTGCATTGAAGATTCAGTATACGGCGGCAACCGTATGAAGAGGATGCTCTGCGCCGGATGTCTTCAGGATGGACCCACTCCGCGCTGCCGGAATGAAGATAGAAGATGCCGCCTTGATAAAGATAGAAGATGCCGCCTGGATGAAGACTTCTCGCCGCCTGGATGAAGATAGAAGAGGCCGTCTGGATTAAGACTTCTCGCCGCCTGGATAAGGACTTTGCCGTCTGGATGAAGATCGATCAAGGGGGACTTCAAAAACTAAGTGGATCTTCAGGGTTAGTGATAGTTTTTTTTAGTTTAGGATTTAGGCTTTCGTGAAAGAGCTAAATGCCCTTTTCAGGGCAAAGCAAAAGAGCTAAATGCCCTTTTAAGGGCAATGCCAATACAGATGCCTTTTTCAGGACAATGGTTAGCTTAGGTTTTATTTTAGATAGTTTTTTTATTTTGTGGGTTTGTGGGGGGTGGGGTTTTGTAATGTTAGTGGGTCTATGTATTTTTTTTCAGGTAAAAGAGCTGTTTAACTTAGGGCAATGCCCTAGAAAAGGCCCTTTAAAGGGCTATTGGTAGTTTATTCTAGATCAGGATTTTTATTTTGGGGTGTTTTTTTTTTTTTTAAATGGGTATTAGAATAGGAATAGTTTTTATTATTTTTGATAATTTGTTTGTTATTTTGTATGTTTTGTGGTGGGTTTTTATTTTTAGATTAGGGCTTGGGCATTTCATAAAAAAGCTGAATCCCCTTTTAAGGGCAGGAAAAAGAGCTAAATGCAGGGGAATAGGGGTTTATTATTATTATCGGTTATTTGTAGAGCACCAACAGATTCGGCAGCGCTTTAGTATAACTTTAGTATAGTGGCGGTGACATCGGGAGCAGCAGATTAGGGGTTAATAGATTTATTTCGGTGGTGGCAATATCGGGAGCAGCGGATTAGGGGTTAATAACATTATGTTGGTGCAGGCGATGTCGGGGGCAGCAGATTAGGGATTAATAGATTTATTTCGGGGGTGGCAATATCGGGAGCGGCAGATTAGGGGTTAATAACATTATTTAGGTGCCGGCGATGTCGGGGGCAGCAGATTAGGGGTGTTTAGACGTGGGGTTTAGGTTAGGGTGTTAGGTTTAAACATAACTTTTTTTTCCCCATAGACATCAATGGGGCTGCTTTCTGGAGCTTTTTATTCCGCGATCGCAGGTGTTAGTTTTTTTTTTTAGCCTGCTCTCCCCATTGATGTCTATGGGGAAAGTGTGCACGAGCACGTCAAAACAGCGCTTGAATTGTGTGCGGTATGGAGCTTAAAAGCACCATATCGCACGCACAAGCCGGCTGTTTCAAAACTTGTAATGGCTGCGCTATAGAGGGTTAAATAACGCAACTTTTGTTGCGTTCATTAATTTCCCTATAGCGCGCATAACTTGTAATCTAGCTGTAAAAAAGAAATAAAACATCTGATAAATTATTTTTTTTTTACAAGAAATCTGTTAATTTCTCTCCTCAAAAAAATATTAGATTTTTTGTCAGATCTGATCTTGTTTTATTTTCTTACTAAATAACTGAATTCTCTTCATTATATTATCAGTGGTAATGCATTATACGTGTTGGTCAGCGGAGGGCGTCCCTGTACCTCCCAACACCCACTAAGTAATGTAAACTATGGGGATAGTTTGTGTATCAGACATGGCTGGGCACCTGGTTTATGAGTTGTTTATGTTGAATAAATCCGCTGGAATGATTAAACCACAGATCAGAGGCAAATTAAACAAGCAGAACGCTATTCACACCCACTCGATGTTTCTGAGCATAATGCTTTCTCCAATCAACTGCTGCTATGAATATTGTTGCATAATTAGCTTATACTATTAAGAACCTTATGATATATCACTTTCGAATTGTAATATAGATTTGATATCACACCAGTGACTTATTGATTTTAAAGTATAATGATTTTTAAATGCACCGTCATATATAAAGAATAATTTCACTGTTATCCCATTAAAACAACCAATATATATTCAAATGAATAAAAAAAAAGTAACACAGTACTTTAATGATAACAAAAAAATTAAAAACGTGTAAAAAAAATTAATAAAAAGCAACACGTCTTTTATGATAAAAGAAAAAGTGTAACAAAAAATAAGCAACGAGCTTTTATGATAACAAAAAATAAAAAAGTGTAATATAAATATTTTAATTGAATATTTAATATTAAAAAACAACTACAAAAAAAGCTACAAAAAAGAAGAGAAAATATTTAGAAAAAATAAACAATGCTGAATACAGTGATAGCAAAAAGGGTAATAATAATAAAAAAAGTTAAAAATAGAAATATGGAAAACAGCATATTAATAAAAACTAAATCCTAAAAACAAACAATATAGAAAAGTAGATTTTTCTATTGTAAATGCTAATGTAAAATGTGCGCAAGAATACTTTATTCTGTAACAGGATCACTCTGAATAAGTTGGGTCTAAAATGATTGAATGTCCTGTTCACGGTGACAAGAAACTCACCAATCACATTCTGACTTAGTGACAATTCCTAATCACTGTATAATTTTACTGGAAATGCATATTTTTTCATTTAAAAAAATATTATAAATCAAGAGCCACAAATATTACAATGTTAAGTGTAGAAATAAACATTATTAGTAATGCAATTTATTTGAGTCACCAACTACCTTAGCACTCAATGACTCTAATTCATATTAAAATGTATCAGTATCTATCTATCTATCTATCTATCTATCCGTCTGTCTATCTATATATCTATCTATTTACCTGTCTGTCTATCTATCTACCTGTCTGTCTATCTATATCTATCCATCTATCTACCTGTCTGTCATTCTCTCTATCTATCTATCTATCTATCTATCTATCTATCTATCTATCAATCAATCATATATCTAGCCATCTATCTACCTGTCTGTCTATCTATCTATCTATCTATATCCATCTATCTACCTTTCTTTCTGTCTGTCTGTTTATCTATCCACTCTCACACACAAACACACATATATACATACACATACACACATATGTATATATGTATATGTACTGTATATAGTGACCTTTTAATGGACTAACATTCCTTATTAAGGGACAAATCATTGTCCCTGAAGCTGTTGTGTTGAGATATCACCATATAAGCACATAATAATGGACGTCATATGGATTCGGCCAATAGTCATAAACAATATATATATTTTTCATATGTGCATTTAAATCACAAGAGAATACTGGATCAGATATGCTCTGGAGAATGTTATATTTTTGCTGTTTATATATCCCAAGCCACCACTTCTACTATAAGTTTTTGGCCAGTCTCAGAGAGGTCATGCGGAGGTCAAGACAGCTAGTTGGGAAAGACACAAGTCTTGCTTTGGAGTTGGCTCTGCTGGGGGCTTCTGTCCTGCTGCTTTCTGAATCCCAGGCGGCTGTTTGCTGTTGGTGGGGCCACAAACAAGGCCCAGTTGTGTTTTTTTTTTAAAGTGGAAAACCTTTGTGATTCCAGCAGCTGGGCTCAAAGGGGGTTCTCTGATCATTAAACTGGAACAAAGCACCATCCCTCTGTCTGATTTTAACTTCTTTCTGCATTGTTTCTCCCACCTACTCACCCTGGTCCCATCACAACTGGAATCTCTGTCTTCTGTTGTTGCAGCACAGGGCAAGCAATGTATCTGTCTATGTCTGTCTATATATATATATATATAAAGAGATAGGTAGATAGATAGATAGATAGATGAATAGATAGATAAAAAGATGAATAGATAGATAGAAATAGATAGATAGGTAGATAGATAGAAATAGATAGAAGATAGATAGATTATAGATGAATAGATAGATAGAGATAAATAGATAGATAGATGAATAGATAGATGATAGATGGATAGATAGATGGATAGATAGAGAAATATATAGATACAGGTAGATAGATAGCTAGATATGGATAGATAGATGATAGACAGATAGATAGACAGATAGATAGATGATAGACAGAGATAGATGATAGACAGAGATAGATGATAGACAGAGATAGATAGATAGATGAATAATAGACATAGATAGATAGATAGATAGATAGATGATAGATATATAGACAGACAGACAGACAGACAGATGGATAGATAGATATATAGACAGATAGATGATAGATAGATAGATGATAGACAGACAGGGACAGAGATAAATAGATAGATGATAGACAGAGATAGATAGATTATAGATGGATAGATAGATAGATAGATAGATAGATAGATAGATAGATAGATAGATAGATAGACATATAGATGATAGATAGACAGATATATTATAGATAGATATATAGATGATAGATAGATAGATAGAAAGATAGATAGATAGATAGATAGATAGATAGATAGATAGATAGACATATAGATGATAGATAGACAGATATATTATAGATAGATATATAGATGATAGATAGATAGATAGATAGATAGATAGATAGATAGATAGATAGATAGATAGATAGATAGATAGACATATAGATGATAGATAGATAGATAGATGATAGATAGATTCTGATAAATTATAAAGTAGCCTTCATGTAAGGAATAAAGGTTAAATAGTTTAAAACAGTAAAAATAATAGTACTGATGATTTAATTATATTAAATCCTAACCAAGATTGTGTAATATTTTTCATTTAACCTGATATTTATATTGGTTTTCTTAAACCTTCACAAAAACACCGGACAGTAATATACAGTTGCATTCTTACAATGAAAAATAACGCAAATAAATTGTGTTATAAAGAAAATATATATAAAAAATATAAAAATTAAGTGATGTATCAATAAAGTGATAAATGTATTTTTAATATATATTTTTACTGTGCGTCTAAATAGCTTTTTTTCCAAATATTTTTATCTTATCCTATTTTTTTTAAATTAACTTTTAATATATATATATCCAAAATTATCTTAGTGTCTTAAATATTTTAATTTCATTATGTTTTTATTTTGTTGTTGTTTTTATTTTTTGTTGTTTTTTTTTCAAACAAGGCCATGTTGGATGGTTGGTTGCTTTCAGGTTATTGTGACTTTTGTTGGGCTGGAAGAAAACATGCCTTTTCTTTATCAGACGTCCTTTCAAAAGTTCCTATTTATCTTGACCTGTCCAATACATCTCTATGTCCCAGGTGACCCATACATATCGGTCTCCCATTCTCTCCCATTTAATTGAAGGTCCAGAAGACCTCTTCAAGATGGATCTCAGTGGACTGGCATGCAGTCTGTCAGAAGAAGAGCAGTGGCTTCTGGAGGCCAACGCTGGGAGGTCATCCCCCCCCCCCCCCTGACACCAAGGACCCTCAAAGTCATCCATCATCCTCTGTCATTTACTGGTCTGCAGAGTATTTTCAATTCTCCCCTTAGCTCAATGTGTTGGTGGGCTTGGAAAGCACACCATATGTGATATGCCATTAAAGGTATACAATGGTCCTTATAGACAGGCTGCTCCATGTGGAATAACCTCAGAGATAGACCAAGAACTGGGACTATGTGATATAGGTAATTTAGGACAGTAAATATACCACATAATAAGAATAGGGATATATTATTATTAATATTATTGATTATTAATAATAATAATCTGCAATGCCACAGTTACTAATCAGAAAATAAGATAACATAGAACAAAACATCCTAACTTAAATTAGTATAGTAATGTGGTTAATTCCAATAATTGCTTGCTAATTATATCGTGTTAATTAATTCCACTTAAAATTTAAAGACATATGTTTTCAATTCTGCAGGTTCCCCTATGTGAGATACAATAATCACCCATATTGGTTGCATTATGACTATTGTGTGTCTAGCTTACAAGTTGAGCACAACTGATAATGCGTGTCGTGTTATTTTGCACTTGGCCTCCTGCAAACAAAATTATCATATTTTAAATGTTGGTTAAAATGCTATTAAACAAAAGCAAAATGTTTAAATAAAGTATTGTTGAGGCGCCTATTGCATAAATAGCTTACATACAATCCAAAATACTACGTTGCATCTGGTATTACCTGTTATCGCTTGCTCTTGTGCATTTAAAAACAAAACCAAAAACTCCACTACTTGAACAGTATTTTTGCGCTCTATTGGCTTAGTGCTTAAAGGGACAGTCAACACCAGAATTTTTGTTGTTTAAAAAGGTAGATAATCCCTTTATTACCCATTCCCCAGTTCTGCATAACCAACACAGTTATAATAATATACGTTTTACCTCTGTAATCACCTAAGCCTCGGCAAACTGCCCCCTTATTTCAGTTCGACAGACTTGCCTTTTAGCCAATCAGTGCTCACTCCTAGGAGCTTCACGTGCCTGAGCTCAATGTAATCTATATGAAACACATGAACTAACGCCCTCTAGTGGTGAAAAACTGTAAAAAAATGCTTTCAGATTAGAGGCAGCCTTCAAGGTCTAAGAAATTAGCATATGAATCTCCTAGGTTTAGCTTCCAACTAAGAATACCAAGAGAACCAAGCAAAATTACTAACAAAAGTAAATTGGAAAGTTGTTTAAAATGACATGCCCTATCTGAATCATGAAAGTTTATTTTTTACATGACTGTCCCTTTAAGCATTAGGCAAAATCATGAAAGTTTATTTTTTACATGACTGTCCCTTTAAGCATTAGGCAAAATTAATTTTAGTTCAGACCCTCCTAGAAATCTATTATCTGAGGAAAAGCAAGCACCTGCATTATCCAACATGAGCATTGTACGATGGACTTGTAATACCAGCAGAAAAGTGCAAGCGGTATGAATTGCACTCTAGCAAAGTTAACGCTTCATACCACTTGCATATTTGGGATCTACTTGCAATCTGGCACAAGACATGCCAGGTACTGAGTGTCTCACACATGAGATGTTTAAGGCATATGGGGTCTCAGGCGTGGGATGTCTCAGGCATATGGTCGATCATGTATAGGATGTCTCAGCCACTGGAAATCTCATGCATGGAATTTCTCAGGCATGAAAGTCTAAGGCACTAGAAAATGTCAGGCACTGGGTTTCTTAAATATGAGATGTCTCTAGCATATGAAGTCTTAGGCATGTGAAGTCTAAGGCAGTTGTGTCTCAGACATTGGATGTCTCAAGCACTGCTTGTCCCAGGCATTGGAAAGTGTATTCATTGGATATGTCAGGCACTGGGTGTTTCATATATGGGATCTCTCTGTCATATGAGGTCTCTGGCATGAGAAGTCTAAAATAGACGGTGTCTCAGGCATGGGATGCCTCAAACTCTGTGTGTCCCAGACATTGTAAATCTCTGCATTGAAATATCTCTGGCAAGAAAGTCTCAGGCACTGGATACCACAGGGATGAGATATATTAGGCAACTGATGTTTTAGACATGTGCTGTACCAAATATATGAGGTCTCAGGCATGTGAAATCTAAGGCATGGGATGTCTCAAGCACTGGGTGTCTAAGGCATGAGTTGTTTCAAACACTAGATGTCCCTAGTGAGAGAGGCATTAGGCACTGGGAGTCTTCAGTATGGGATGTCTCAGGCACTGGGTATCTCAGACATAGGATGTCTCAGGCAGTAGTTAGTTCAGTCCATTGCATATGTAATGCACTGAATGTCTTAGATATGGGAAGGATTGTGCCAAACATATGAGGTATTATGGTTAGGGTGACCATACTGCCGCTTTAAAAAGGGACACATATGAAAAATACCTATGTCAGGGTTGTTTTCAGGGCTGTTTAAAGAAATGTTTAGTATAAGAACCCTTACATATGTATTTTTCATATGTGTCCCTTTTTAAAGTGGCAATATGGTCACCCTACTTATGGTGGGAAATCTAATGCTTTGGATGTCTTGAGCACTGGACAAAGGTGATCCCCATCCTCAAAAAACCTTCCCTTGACCCTAACTCTCCTACAAACTACCACCCCATATCACTGCTCCCACTAGCTTCAAAATTCCTTGAAAAACTAGTTTTCGATAGTCTAACCAAATTCCTGTCCTCCAACTCATTACTCGACCCCCTGCAATCTGGCTTCCATCCCCAACACTCAACTGAGACTACCCTCACCAAGGTTACTAACCATCTCCTTTCTGCTAAAAACAAAGGCTACTACTCTATATTCATTTTACTTGACCTCTGCTGCCTTTGACACTGGTGACCATCCTCTTCTCCTACGGACTCTCAGCTCTCTTGGGCTCTGTGACACTGCCCTCTCCTGGATTCACTCTTATCTCTCTAACAGATCCTTCTCAGTCTCTTTTGCTGGTGACTCCTCCTCTCTATTGCCTCTGTCTGTTGGAGTACCTCAAGGCTCTGTCCTGGGTCCTCTACTCTTCTCTATTTACACTTCTTCACTGGGTAAACTTATCAACAGCTATGGCTTCAGCTATCACCTCTTTGCTGATGATACCCAGATCTACCTTTCCACCCCTGCACTCTCTCCTTCTGTCAATTCCCACATCAGTGACTGCTTATCTGGCATTTCCTCCTGGATGGCCTCTCACCACCTAAAAATAAACATGTCCAAGACCGAACTACTTCTAATTCCCCCCTCTAACTCTACTACAGTTTCTAATTTTTCCATCACTGTTGGCGGCACCACTATCTCCTCATCACCCCAAGTTCGCTGCCTCTGAGTCACGCTTGACTCAAATCTGTCCTTCATTCCCCACATCCAATTGTTCTCTTTATCCTGCTGCAACCACCTACGCAATATCTCCAAAATTTGTCCGTTCCTAAGTGCTGAAACTACTAAACAGCTAATCCACTCCCTAGTAATTTCCCGACTTGACTACTGTAACAACTTACTAACTGGCCTCCCTCTCTCCCGCCTCTTTCCCCTCCAATGCATCCTAAATGCATCTGCCAGGCTAATCCACCTCTCTCGACGAGCTGTTTCTGCTGCACCTCTCTATGAGGTCCTTCACTGGCTCCCCATTCACAGCAGAGTTAAATGCAAAATTCTCACCCTGACCTACAAAGCCCTCACCAATGCTGCCCCACCATACCTGTCCTCACTCATCAACAAATATACTCCTGCCCGCCCCCTAAGATCCAACAATGACCTGCTTCTTGCGTCCTCTACCATCACCTCCTCTCATGCTAGACTACAGGACTTCTCTAGGGCGGCACCAACCCTCTGGAACGCACTTCCTCGAGCTGTCAGACTTGCCCCTAACCTCTAATCCTTTAAACTTTCCCTAAAGACCTTTCTGTTCAGGGAAGCTTATCACCTGACTTATTAACAAACTAACTTCACTTAACTAACAGTTGCCCTCATCTATCTCCTCACTAATATCATTCTCACTTTTGCAATCCCCCCCTCCTGTTTCCCATCCTCCTACCCATCTAGATTGCAAGTTCTTACGGGAATAGGGCCCTCAATTCCCCGTGTATTTGTCTGTAAAATGTTGTCTTTTATTGTATTGTTTCTCCATTGTACTGTTATCCTTGTACCCATGGGCAGCGCTGCGGAATCTGTTGGCGCTTTATAAATAAAGAATAATAATAATAATAAAATACATAGTGAAATCTGCAATTTTGTGGCACTTCAGATGAGAACACAGTTGGTGAGTAACCAGGAACAGGCATACACAAGTATGCTACATTTACTAGCCAAATCCTTATTGGAAGCAGAACCCTCTTGAAGAAGTTAAACACATAGTAGAAGACTAGTACTTGTAACAAAAAAAAATAGAACATTTTAATTTTTTTACACTAGAATGTCCCTTTAAGTGTGTGGTGTACTCTGTAGGAACAGGAATACAGGAATAAGAGGGGTTAACCGTGTGCATAAGTATATTTCATGGTATGTGTTGTATATTGTATGTGGCTTGTTGTTGCTTGTGTGTGTATGGTTTACAGTTGTACAGATTGTATTGTGTACTGTGTGTGTTACACCGTGTCTATATGTGCATTGTATATTGTCTGTGTGTATTGTGTAGCAAACATGATAGGCATTTTTATAGTGTGGATTTGTGTGTATGTCTATATATTGTGTGTTGATAACTGCATAGTGTGTGTTTTCTGTATAGTATGTGTGTGTTGTGTGCAGTTTGTGTGTAGAGTATAGCTGTGTATTATAGTGTGGATATGTGTACTGCATAGCAGGGGGGGTGTTGTATAGGGTGTGCGTCTGTATGTGTTTTTGTGAGCATGTTTGTGTGTGTGTTGCATAGAGTGTGTGTGACTTGTATAGAGATTGTGTATATGTTGCATAGAGTGTATGTGTGTTGAACGTAGTGTGTGTGTGTGTTGTATAGTTTGTATAGTGTGTATCTGCGTTTGTGTGTTGTATAGAATGTGTGTATGTTTTGTATAGTGTGTGTGTCTCTTTGTGTGTTGTATAGTGTGTGTCTATGTTTGTGTGTTCTATAGAGTGTGTGTGTTGTACAGAGTGTGTGTGTGTCACACCGAAGCCCTTTAAACTGATAATTGCCCCAGGCTCCAGGCTCCTAGTCTCACACACCAAGGTCACAACCCTGTGTAGATTTCCATGTGTCCTACACAGGGTGGGGGTAACATGAGTAGGGGTCTGGGGCCCCTATCTGTTAAGTAGGAGGGGGGGCTGGGGGCCGAATCCCGGCTAAATAACCTCATTGAAGAGGCGAGTGTAATATGAGATCCTTTGAAGGGTTTTCTGTTGACCAAAGCTCAAAAAAGGCAAATTTATTTTCAAACAATTTGTTAACCATACAAAACAAACAGGGAAGTGGATTTAGTTATGTTAGTATTTATATCTAATGAACCACAACAATCTGTATAAGTTTACACTTTAATTGCAGACCCTGACCCCAGAAGCTTATAGTCCAGTGATATTATTGGATATTAGAGCACAAGAGCTTGCTATTGTGGTATAAAATCTGAGACCTTGCCAGCTTAAAGTCCCAAGTGTATCTTAAAATCCAATAGTATAAAATGAGACTTGCCCCAAGAGCTTACAATTTAGTAGCATAACAGGAGGTGCTTACAATCTAACATTTTAATAGGAGACCCTTTCCATAGTGGTATACTGTGAGATTCTTTCCACAAGGAACTTATGGTCGAGTGGTGTAACAAGATCCTGTCTTAAAGAGCTTACAATCTATAGCTATAATGGCAGAGCCTGGCCAGAGGTGCTTAACACTTTTATAATAAGGACCCTGACCCAAGAGCTTACAATCTAGAGCTACAATAGTAGATTCTGTCTGCTTACAACTTAGAGATATAATATGATACATTGATTCAAGGAGCTTGCAATCTAGTGGCATAATAAGAGACCCTTCTATAAGGAGCTTACAATTTGGTAGTATAATGGGAGAAACTTTCCCAAGGAGCTTACAGTCATGTGGTGAAATGATAAATTGTGCACAAGGCACTTTACAAGCTAGTAGTATAAAAAGAGACCCTGTCCTATGGAGCTTACCATCTAGAGATTAAATGAGATTGTGACTAACTGTGTCTATTTATATGCACTATTCTGGCCCTATTCCTTGTAATATTTCTGGCTGTGAACGCCGTGAGGGGGTGGGGAGGGTGCAGGGCTGGTTTGAGAGGGTGTTTCAGGTTGGAACATTAACCTTTGACCGATGGAGACCTGGGTTCAAATCCCAGCTGAGCTCCAAAGTAGAATGAGTTTGGTAATTATCGACTGTGTCCCCAGTGGGTATTTATCTACAGCAGACACTGAGCCCTCAATTAGCTCTCTGCAGGAGAAGGCCTGAACCTTATACTAGCAGAGGGTGCTGGCGGAAAGCTAAATATGTGCACTGGGGTCAGTGAAGTAAAGGCAGAGGTGGTATCGACCCAGAGAATAGTAGCAAAAGTAGCATCCTGCTTTGGATGTGATTTCTATAAATACAGAAGGCACAGCACAGGGGGAGTGTGAAGCAACTTGTATAATGGTGATAGAGAAGAGGTTATGGAATGCATTCTTACACTCACTTGATACCATAAACACTCCCCTTTAGAACTTTTCATAACGGCTCATACTGTACAGTAAGATTGTGAGTTCTAGGGGCAAGAGCATCACTGCCCTAGATTCAATGGCTAGAATCACCATTATAGATATCTACAGACTCAAACGTTCACCTATACCTGTTATGCTATGTAGCTGATTCACTAAGAATGCAGAGATGAGTGGGCTTCACAGGGCTTTTATGGTCAACATGAATTGCAGAGAGATATGTTCCAACCTCTAGCCATAAATATTTTAGATGCTTCCGTTTCATAAAAAAATTGAACAGTTATCTCTCTGTTAATAGTAAATATACTGCATGTAACGTGAGAATTGGAGAATGTAGGAAACTATACAGTTGGTTCTGTTCTTAGTGAATAAAAGAGAGAGATCTGTCCTTTAATATGTAAGGCGCAGTGACTCTTCTAAAATCCTATGAGGATTACTAAAATCAAAAATGTCCTTTCAATTTGATTTATTATTCCATACATCAAATTGACTAGGGGAGGAGTGAGGTTTAGTGAATACGCTCCACAGAATAAAAGAGGAATTAGAAAGACTGAAGAGGCATGTGTAGAGTTAATAAATCTAGGGGGGTGTAACTACTGTCAATTAAAAAAATAAGTTACACACACACACACACATATATATATATATAATCTTTTAAAATGAATTATTGAAAATATAAAACAAATTTGTGTAAAAGGTTTTTTTTATATATATATATATATATATATATATATATATATATATATATATATATATATATATATACAATGTATATATATATATATATATATATATATTTACACAAATTTGTTTTTTATTTTTTTATATTTCCAATAATTAATTTTAAAAGATATTTAAATTGTTTATTTTTATATGTAATTAAAAAATAAACTAGTCTTCAAAAATGTTGTCCTCATTATGTTATGCTAATTTCTTTTGAAGATTGTTAACTTTATGTTTATATGTGTTCTATTGTACATTATATATTTTATTTATATATTTAAATTTCAGATTTAATTACTGTTGATTCATATTTTTAACACAATTGTTTATTAAAATGTATTTATTGTTTCATTATTTAGTTTGCAAAGTGATAGTGATATTTTTTAAAATATAATTTATAATGTTCTTAAATGTATTAAAAATGGTTTCAATAAAATTGTACAAATAAAAAATAGAAAAAAAAAAAGAATTATGATAAGAATATGGAAGTTTACTAAATAATTTTTTAAAGGTAAGTGGGAGAAAAAAAAAATATATTGGGGTGACGTTTGTACCAAAAACTGAAAGATCTTACAATTGGGTAATAGGGGCGAATGGGCAAGTGTAGTTACACCCCAATACAGTGGATGTTTATTTTAAATTGCTAGAAGCGAAAGGGGGGGGGTGAATTGTGAGTAAAAACTGCATCTACAGCAGGTCCTGTCAGAGCCTGCAAAAGAATAACGAGCGAGCAGGGGCTCCTTCATTAACATAAAGTCATTTACTTGATCAATGATGTTCCAGCGGTAAACAATCTGTAATCCATTGAACGGCTTGATTGGCTTTTGCCATCTCTGGGCGCCAACAGCACAGCGATCCGACTGACAATAAGAGAAGAAAAATGGCAGCGCCTGACCCAGAGCCGAGCACAGCCTGGAAAATTAAAATGGGGGAGGTGGATTAGATTGGGGGGGGGTTGGAAGGAGAGCTGGGGAGATGGATGATCGGGAGAAGAGAAGAGGGGGGCGAGAGACACTGCCATGAGCAGTATAGAGAATACTAAATACAAGACACGACTCTTTCCAAATTGCTTACCATGGAACACACTAATAAGTCTGAATTTACCGTGTCGTGTTCCGTATGAATTAATTGCAAGCTTTTGAATCATACAAATATATGCCAGACACAAAACATAATGAGTAAGCCGTAAATAAACTTTCATAATCATAGTTGCTCCCCCGAAAATAAATAGTAGTGATACTGACTATCCTCATACAAGTTAAGGATTTTGATAACATTTTATATGGACATCGCCATCAGCCATCTTGGGTTATGGGCTATAAAAGTTTGTAAAAAAAATCATGTATTTTAAAAATGGATCAATATTAGAATCAAAAGATCTGTTGGTAGCTAAAAAAATCTTTTCATTTCTCTTCTATCAATTTACACTATTGAACTTCATTAGGCCAATATATCTTAATGAGATAAATAGTAAATAAATCAAAAAATAATTTAATTGTTGCGTTCTATCACATTTGTGAGCTTCATACCCTCTGTATCTATTACTCTATAGAAACAAAAATTGTGGTCAATTCAAATATATTTTGAAGGGCTATTCAAAGTGTTTTGCATGTGTTTTCCAAATTTTAAATCATTCCTATGCATACAGTTTTCAAATAGTTTCTATATTTCTGTTTACTTAAAGGGACACTGTACCCAAATTTTTTCTTTTGTAATTCAGATAGAGCATGCAATTTTAAGCAACTTTCTAATTTACTCCTATTATCAAATTTTCTTCGTTCTCTTGCTATCATTATTTGAAAAAGAAGGCATCTAAGCTTTTTTTTGCTTTCAGTACTCTGGACAGCACATTTTTATTGGTGGATGAATTTATCCACCAATCAGCAAGGACAACCCAGGTTGTTCACCAAAAATGGGCCGGCATCTAAACTTACATTCTTGCATTTCAAATAAAGATACCAAGAGAATGAAGAAAATTTGATAATAGGAGTAAATTAGAAAGTTGCTTAAAATTTCATGCTCAGTCTGAATCATGAAAGAAAAATTTTGGGTGCAGTGTCCCTTTAACAGCATGAAACCCCATCAGATACTTTGCATGTAGACCCCAGTATTGTTCCAATCCATTAGAATTTTTTTTTAAATTTTAGGTATTTATTTTTAATGGTTTTGGAATTTGATTATCTAATGACCTTGCTCGTTTAGAATTTTTTTTTTTTTGTAATGCTTGCTTAGTTTGCATTTTTTTTAAATCTTCAGGTATAATAAAGAAAAAATACAGCTCAAATCACACTTTTAAACTATGAAACTATTAAACGTGTGCATAAATATTTTTTTTATTTATTTTAATTAAAGAAACATTCATTTCAGTCATTATTTCTATCATGTTTATGAAAGAGCAGAATCTAAACGTTAAAAAATGGGTATCTTTTACTCATCAGCTGACATGGACAGCGCCTATAGAAAAAGCTAGTTTATTCAGCATTTGATTATACATTAAAATAAATACATAAATAAAGAAAAAAAAGAGTGCTTTAATTGACTGAAAAAATATTTTTTAAGATGGAACAAAGACATTTTTTTAGGTATCATGGGGGAGATTTATCAAGCAGCGGATGCTCCTTACTCCGTTCGAAGTTTCCGGCTCCTTAACTTGTCCGCCACCTTTTGGGTAGCGGACTGCAATCATCCCGATCTGATCGAGATGATTGACATCCCCTGCTAGTGGCCGATTGTCCGCGAATGTGCAGGAAGCGGTATTTCACAAGCATTTCACAATAAATGCTTGTGCCCTTGTCTCTAGGTGTTTATGGAACATGGAGATATTTTCAGTTTCACAACCCTAGGTGTCTGTTTTATTGAAGAAAATGGTTTAGATACTATGGCCCAAATTACAAGTGGAGCTGTATTTAACGCTCCCACTTAAGCGTTAACTTCACTAGAAGTAAGCTTTTTGCGCACGTCTGGTAGCGCTCATATTATAAGTTGAAAGAAAACTGTTTTCGCTTGCCCGTTAACCCAACGAGTGTAAAAAGCCCGAACTTAGAATATCGCATGCATGCTAATGTATTACCCCATATAAGTCAACGGAGCAAAAAAAAGAGGAAAAAACTAACACCCTACTAGCATGCAATCACGATCATATATTTAAAGTGCGCTAACCCGACATGAAAATATAAATATTTCCCATTCCAAATCTTTACATACAATAATATGTTCTATTTATTCATAAATACACACACATATATATGTATATATATATATGATGTTTTTTGCACAAATATATATTTATACCTATATATACATGATTATATATAGGTACAGATATATACAGATATATATATATATATAGGAATATCTATTTAAAGTTACTTAGAACATATTCTGCTATATGCAGAACATTGGAATGTCAAATATTTACTGTAAATACACAGTTAAACACTTTATTAAAATAAATATTGCATAAATATGATTTTATTTGTTTACATCTACTTAACTGCAAAAGGCTCCAATGTATATATGTCTATATGTGTATACATATGTATTTATATGTTTATCTATGTATATATGTCTATATGTGTATACATATGTATTTATATGTTTATATATGTATATATGTCTATATGTGTATACATATGTATTTATATGTTTATATATGTCTATATGTGTATACATATGTATTTATATGTTTATCTATGTATATATGTCTATATGTGTATACATATGTATTTATATGTTTATATATGTATATATGTCTATATGTGTATACATATGTATTTATATGTTTATATATGTCTATATGTGTATACATATGTATTTATATGTTTATATATGTATATATGTCTATATGTGTATACATATGTATTTATGTGTTTATATATGTATATATGTCTATATGTGTATACATATGTATTTATGTGTTTATATATGTATATATGTCTATATGTGTATACATATGTATTTATGTGTTTATATATGTATATATGTCTATATGTGTATACATATGTATTTATGTGTTTATATATGTATATATGTCTATATGTGTATACATATGTATGTATGTGTTTATATATGTATATATGTCTGTAATGACATATATACACATATAAATACATCTGTACACACACACACATATATATACTGTATATATATATATACACACATATTTAGAGAGATGTATATGTATGTATCTCAATGTTAAAGCCCTTTGCAGCCTTTTTCTTTCTAACACCTGAGATCTCATATCTTTGAGCCCTTATAACTATATGTGTGCATTTTTTTTTATAATAATTTTTATTAGATGGTGTTATTATGAGTGTGACTGTGCTTTGTTATATATTTCAGATGTGTTATGTGAAACTTTTTTGTTTCGTGAAACAGTTAACCAGAGTTCTGAGGTCGAGCTAACCCGATGCGCGTTACCTTTAATTCCGCTGAAACAATCGTATTTATTTTCAACTTGGAATATGAGCAAAAAACCCGAATTGCGCAAAAACCTGCAATAAACGCCTTTCGCTCTCGCATAGCTGTTAGCCCTATATTGTTTTAATGGCACATGTAAAAAGAAAAGTTATTAATTGAAGGCACTTAAAAATCAACATTAAATGATTTAGACAGAGCAGGCAATTTTAAGAGACTTTTAAATGTATTTCTATTATCAAATTTACTTTGTTCTTTTGGAATCCTTTGTTTAAAAGCATACCTAGGTGGGCGGTAATACACTCCTGGGAGATGGCTGGTGATTGGTGGCTACACGCATATGCCTCTTGTCATTGGCTCGCCAGATGTGTTCAGCAAGCTCAGTAGTGCATTGCAGCTTTTGAGCTGTCTTTGAGGCCCATTTATCAAGCCCTGAATGGAGCTTGAGGGCCCGTGTTTCTGGAGAGCGTTCAAACTCGCCAGAAACAGCAGTTATGTGATTTCATAGTAATCTTCCTTGAACTGAAAAAGGAAAAAACATGAATGTGCCTGCATATGCCAGAAGCATGCTCCATTGCAAGTCCCAGGACTAGCATCCTGATTGGCTGCTTAAAGTCCCTTTACAATGGGATGTGGCTACTGAGGAAATTTTGAGGTGAAATATCTTCCTTTTTTAGATAGAGATGTTCAGGTGATATTTTCTAGTCAGCATTTTACAGCTATGCTGCATCACTTTCATGTGCTTTAACATTTGGCTATCAAGTCCCTTTAAACACATAGGTCCTTTAGAAAAAAAAACGTGTGCTATCACTATCACTCATCTATGGGAATGTTTGTAGATAAATCATTTAATACATTTTTCTAAAGGATTGTTATTAACATGATTGTTGTATGTAAGTGATGGCGCAATAACAAAATGGTCTAACAGAGTATTGTTGTCCTTTTAGCTTATGAAATAAGGAGATGCATATTGCCATGTGGAATATCATAAAAAAGAATACTAAAAGGCATTGAAAACTCTTATGGACTGTAATGTAGGCTACTGTAGGAAATCTTTAACATGTCACAGTACTCACAATGTTTCTGTCAAGTATATTAAAAATAAGTGATTAAAGGGACATTATACACCTACTGCTTTTTGTGTTTTTTTTTCTCTAAATATTGTGCTTCACTCCATGATCCCTAGTGAGGCCAAAAAAAATGTAATCTAGGTTTTCCAAGTTCTGCAAATTGCTCAAACCAACTATCTTAAAGGGACACTCAAGTCAGAATTAAACTTTCATGACTCAGATAGAGCAGCAATTCTAAACAACTTTCCAATTTACTCCCATTAACAAAATGTGCACAGTCTTTTTATATTTACACTTTATGAGACACCAGCTCCTACTGAGCATGTGCAAGAATTCACAGAATATACTTATATGTATTTGTGATTGGCTGATGGCTGTCATATGATACAGGGGGAGTGGAAATAGACAGAACTTTGACATTTGTGAGAATAAAATCTACTATTCATTTGGAGTTCAGACTTAGGGGCCCATTTATCAAGCTCTGGATGGAGCTTGAGGGCCCTTGTTTCTGGCGAGACCGCTGCACCATAACCCTGTCCGCCTGCTCTGAGCAGGCGGACAGACATTGTCGAAAATCAACCCGATCGAGTACGATCGGGTTGATTGACACCTCCCTGCTGGCGGCTGATTGGCCACGAATCTGCAGAAGGCGGCGGTGCACCAGCAGCTCGCAAGAGCTGCTGATGCAATGCTGAATACGGAGAGTGTATTGCTCTCCGCATTCAGTGAGGTCTGACGGACCTGATCCGCAATGTTGGATCAGGTCCGCCAGACCTTTGATAAATATCCCCCTCAGTGCTATTGCATTGTCTTTTTATTTTGTGTTTGTCAATTATGCAAATCTACTGTATTTGCTGGTCTTTAATTGCAGCATTGGCAAGTTACTGAATTTCTTTTTTGGCCTTCGCTAGGAATCGTGGGACAAGCACACATTTGTCTAATGTCTAATTAAAACATTCTATTATTATTATTATTATTATTTTGCATGAATAATTGCTAAGTAAAAGCTGTTTCAATTTAAGTTGGTACTAACAGGAATTGGATGTTTGCATACAACTGATATCTAGGTATCCATTGCTCTTTGGCAGACAGGAATATCCTATTTTTTCCCCTTCAAAACACAAAGCAAAGCAAAAAATGTTTTTGATGGATCAAGAGTATAATGTCCCTTTAAAGGGAACGTCTAAAATAAAAAAATGTGTGCTCTATTTTTAAGAGAATGTTTTTTTGCCTTACTTACTATTTATGTTTATGTTTTTAACCCCTGCAATGGGTTGTGTGACTGCAGTTCCTGATTGGCTGACCAGCCATGTCCTGTTTGGGAACTACAAAGCTTGCAGTTCACAAGCCAGGATTTTACATATGTGTTTAACCCTTTTGCGTATTTATATAAATCGGATCAAAAATGCAAAATTAGAGCGTGTCATTTTTTACATTAGAATATCCCTTTAAAGGGACATGAAAGCCAACCTTTTTCTTTTGATGATTCAGATTTACATTTACTTCTATTATCTAATTTGTTTCATTCTCTTGGTGTCCGTTGTTGAAAAGCATACATAGAATCCGGAGCAACAATACACTACCGGGAGCTATCTGAACTCATTGGGTGAGCCAAAAACAAGAGGTGTATATGTGCAATCACCAGCTAGCTCCCAGTAGTGCATTGTTGCTCCTGAGCCTACCTAGGCATGTTTTTCAACAAAGGATAGACAAAGAACAAAGCAAATGAGATCATAAAAGTAAAAGGGAAAGTTGTTTAAAATTGTATGTTCTATCTGAATCATGAAAGTTTAATTTTCATGTCCCTTTAAAGGGATATGCTAATGTAAAAAATGACACGCTCTAATTTTGCATTTTTGATCCTACTTATATAAATACGCAAAAGGGTTAGACACAAAATCCTGGCTTGTGAACTGCAAGCTTTAATTAATTTATTTATTTTCCATTAAAATACTACAACTTCTGCTGAAAGGCAATTTCCTGTATCCCACTACCTTAGGTTGAAAAGCTTAAAGGGATATGAAACCCAATTTTATTTTATCTTTCATGATTTAGATACAGCAGCAATTTTAAGCAATTTTCTAATTTACTCCTATTATCAAATTTTCTTCGTTCTCTTGATATCTTTACTTGAAAGGGCAGGAATATAAGCTTAGGAGCCGTAACCATTTTTGGTTCAGCACCCTGGGTAGCCCTTGCTGATTGGTGGCTACATTTGGGTTTCATATCCCTTTAATAGCTCTCTAAATATTGTCCAAAATCTGTTATTACATTACCTGCGTTTGTCAGTTTTTTTACAGCATGATCTCATATTTGCTATTTCTAATATACTTATTTTTTTTAAGTTTTGATGCCTAAACACATTATGCTGAACTGCCTGACCGGATGTGCGCAGGTGAGACGGGGGGATGGGGGAAGATAAACTGTTTGAAGAAACAACAAGAAAAAAAAACTGATTAGTTGGAAGACAGGAGAGTTGAAAAATGAACGTTGGAGGCAGAGTAATTTGCCGGCTTTTCGAGGTGATAGATGGTTGCGCACAGCGTAATCAATGCTTGAAATGCGTGCCGAAGGGAAATGGAGCAAGGAGCAGGGAAAGCTTTCTCTAGAGGATGAGGGGGAGAAGGATGAGATGGAGAGAGAAAGGGGGGGATAGAAGAGAAGGGGTAACGGAGAGAAAGAAAAATGGTTTCTGTGTTGACCAGCCTTGCGCCAATGTTGGCCGGGAAGGGATTTCAATTATCTAGCTGCTTCTGGCAACCTCTCCTATCTCAGACAGAAAGTGTCACACGGAAGATGGATGAGGAAAGACTGAGCGTATCAATTTGAAGCTGTACGAGATCTGAAAACCTTGCTACTGTTCTGTAGATGTAACCCCTTTGCTGCTGGTGCAAATGTTAATGTAAAATATAAGTAAAGCGGAAAATCTAACACGTAGCTCAATATAACTCCTCTCTATTAACTCTTATTATTCCTTATATTAATCCACATAATATATATCTCCTCCTATTGCTCCATATAACATCTCTTCAGACTCGCCAGAAACAGCAGTTATGATCGCTGCTCCATAACCCTGTCCGCCTGCTGAGCAATCGAACAGGAATCGCCACAATTCAACCTGATTGAGTACTATCGTGTTGACACCTCCCTGCTGGCGGCCCATTGGATGCGAGTCCGCAAGGGGCAGCGTTGCACCAGCAGCTCTCTGCATTCTGCGAGGTCTTGCAGACCTGATCCGAACTGTCGAATCAGGTCCACAAGGCCTTTGATACATAGGCCCCTATATCTCCTCCTATTGTTCCATATAACCCTCCCTATAACTCCTCCTATTGCTCCATATAACCCTCACTATAACTCCTCCTATTGCTCCATATAACCCTCCCTATAACTCCTCCTATTGCTCCATATAACCCTCCTTATAACACTTCCTATTGCTCCATATAACCCTCCCTATAACTCCTCCTATTGTTTCATATAACATATCCCTATAACTACTCCTATTGCTCCATATAACATATCCCTATAACTCCTCCTATTGCTCCATATAACCCTCACTATAACTCCTCCTATGGCTCCATTTAACCACTCTATAACTCTTCCTATTTCTCCATATAACCCTCCCTATAACTCCTCCTATTGCTCCATACAACCCTCCCTATAATTCCTTCTATTGCTCCATATAACCCTTCCTATAACTCCTATTGTTCCATATAACCCTCCCTATAACTCCTCCTATTGCTCCATACAACCCTCCCTATAATTCCTTCTATTGCTCCATATAACCCTTCCTATAACTCCTATTGTTCCATATAACCCTCCCTATAACTCCTCCTATTGTTCCATATAACTCTCCCTATAACTCCTCCTATTGCTCCATATAACCCTCCCTATAACTCCTCCTATTGCTTCATATAACCTCTCCCTATATATAACTCCTCCTATTGCTCTAAAACCTCCCCCTATAACTCCTCCTATTGCTCCATATAACATCTCCCTATAACTCCTCCTATTGCTCCATACAACCCTCCCTATAATTCCTTCTATTGCTCCATATAACCCTTCCTATAACTCCTATTGTTCCATATAACCCTCCCTATAACTCCTCCTATTGCTCCATACAACCCTCCCTATAATTCCTTCTATTGCTCCATATAACCCTTCCTATAACTCCTATTGTTCCATATAACCCTCCCTATAACTCCTCCTATTGTTCCATATAACTCTCCCTATAACTCCTCCTATTGCTCCATATAACCCTCCCTATAACTCCTCCTATTGCTTCATATAACCTCTCCCTATATATAACTCCTCCTATTGCTCTAAAACCTCCCCCTATAACTCCTCCTATTGCTCCATATAACATCTCCCTATAACTCCTCCTATTGCTCCATATAACCCTCACTATAACTCCTCCTATGGCTCCATTTAACCACTCTATAACTCTTCCTATTTCTCCATATAACCCTCCCTATAACTCCTCCTATTGTTTCATATAACATATCCCTATAACTCCTCCTATTGCTCCATATAACCCTCCCTATAACTCCTCCTATTGCTCAATATAACCCTCCTTATAACACTTCCTATTGCTCCATATAACCCTCCCTATAACTCCTCCTATTGTTTCATATAACATATCCCTATAACTACTCCTATTGCTCCATATAACATATCCCTATAACTCCTCCTATTGCTCCATATAACCCTCACTATAACTCCTCCTATGGCTCCATTTAACCACTCTATAACTCTTCCTATTTCTCCATATAACCCTCCCTATAACTCCTCCTATTGCTCCATACAACCCTCCCTATAATTCCTTCTATTGCTCCATATAACCCTTCCTATAACTCCTATTGTTCCATATAACCCTCCCTATAACTCCTCCTATTGCTCCATATAACCCTCACTATAACTCCTCCTATTGCTCCATATAACCCTCCCTATAACTCCTCCTATTGCTCCATATAACCCTCCTTATAACACTTCCTATTGCTCCATATAACCCTCCCTATAACTCCTCCTATTGTTTCATATAACATATCCCTATAACTACTCCTATGGCTCCATATAACATATCCCTATAACTCCTCCTATTGCTCCATATAACCCTCACTATAACTCCTCCTATGGCTCCATTTAACCACTATATAACTCTTCCTATTTCTCCATATAACCCTCCCTATAACTCCTCCTATTGCTCCATACAACCCTCCCTATAATTCCTTCTATTGCTCCATATAACCCTTCCTATAACTCCTATTGTTCCATATAACCCTCCCTATAACTCCTCCTATTGCTCCATACAACCCTCCCTATAATTCCTTCTATTGCTCCATATAACCCTTCCTATAACTCCTATTGTTCCATATAACCCTCCCTATAACTCCTCCTATTGTTCCATATAACTCTCCCTATAACTCCTCCTATTGCTCCATATAACCCTCCCTATAACTCCTCCTATTGCTTCATATAACCTCTCCCTATATATAACTCCTCCTATTGCTCTAAAACCTCCCCCTATAACTCCTCCTATTGCTCCATATAACATCTCCCTATAACTCCTCCTATTGCTCCATATAACCCTCACTATAACTCCTCCTATGGCTCCATTTAACCACTCTATAACTCTTCCTATTTCTCCATATAACCCTCCCTATAACTCCTCCTATTGTTCCATATAACCCTCCCTATAACTCCTCCTTTTGCTCCATATAACCCTCCCTATAACTCCTCCTTTTGCTCCATATAACCCTCCATATAACTCCTCATATTGCTCCATATAACCCTCCCTATAACTCCTCCTATTGCTTCATATAACCCTCCCTATAACTCTTCCTATTGCTATATATAACCCTCCCTATAACCCTCATATTGCTCCATATAACCCTCCCTATAACGCCTCCTATTGTCCCATATAACTCTCTCTATAACTCCTCCTATTGCTTCATATAACCCTCAATATAACCCTCATATTGCTCCATATAACCTCTCCTTATAACTCTTCCTATTGCTTCATATAACCCTCCTTATAACTCTTCCTATTGCTTCATATAACCCTCAATATAACCCTCATATTGCTTCATATAACCCTCAATATTACCCTCATATTGCTCCATATAACCTCTCCTTATAACTCTTCCTATTGCTTCATATAACCCTCCTTATAACTCTTCCTATTGCTTCATATAACCCTCAATATAACCCTCATATTGCTCCATATAACCTCTCCTTATAACTCTTCCTATTGCTTCATATAACCCTCCTTATAATTCCTCCTATTGCTACATATAACCCTCCCTATAACCCTCATGTTGCTCCATATAACCCTCCCTATAACTCCTCCTATTGCTACATATAACCCAGTGACGTGCAGTGAGCTCAGAGGCTAGTGAGGCAGTGGCTATGATAGGCCTGAGAAGCACATATATGAACCTAATAGAGGTAACTTAAATTTACGATTAAATTAGCCGGTTACACAATGACGATTAGAATAGTATCTAATATCTTGTATTTAAGCCTCTGCAGACAGTCCCCTTATCTCAGGGCTATTTATTTATTATCTATTGACTTGCATTTTAGCTAGTTAGTGCTGTGTCCTGCACAACCCCGCATCCTGCATAACTAATAATGCCAAGAAGAGTTTTACTTCTCTGATTGGCTCTCTCCCTAAGAGGCATCATGAGGGATGCCTCCTATTGGTCATTATTTTTGCTTCAGGTAGTTTTAAGTTACCACCAGTGGGTGGCGCTGCTGCTATTGAAGAAATGTATCCATGTTTTGCTATGAAGAGATGCAGTCCTGTATGATGCCTCTCCCTAGCATTACATGGGTTGAAAAAAATGTTTTTTGTTGTTGTTTTTTTTTACAATTTTTCTTAATTAAAATGTAACTAAACTTTGGCCCCATATGGCAGGGGAAGCAGTGCCTCCCCTGCCTCCTATGACTGCACGTCCCTGATATAACCCTCCCTATAACGCCTCCTATTGCTCCATATAACCCTCCCTATAACATCTATTGCTCCCTATAACTCCTCCTATTGCTCCATATAACCCTCCCTATAACACCTATTGCTCCCTATAACTCCTCCTATTGCTACATATAACCCTCCCTATAACGCCTCCTATTGCTCCATATAACCCTCCCTATAACACCTATTGCTCTATATAACTCCTCCTATTGCTCTATATAACTCCTCATATTGCTTCATATAACCCTCCCTTTAACTCCTCCTATTGCTCCATATAACCCTCCCTATAACTTCTCCTATTGCTCGATTTAACCTCCCTATAACTCCTCCTATTGCTCCATATAACCCTCCCTATAATTCCTCCTATTGCTCCATATAACCCCTCCCTATAACTCTTCCTATTGCTCCAAATTACTCTCCCTATAACTCCTCCTTTTGCTCCATATAACCCTTCCTATAACTCCTCCTATTGCTCCAAATAACCTTCCCTATAACTCCTCCTATTGCTCCATATAACCTCCCTATAACTCCTCCTATTGCTCCATATAACCTCTCTCTTTATTTTCTCCTATTGCTCCATTTAACCATCCATATAACTCCTCCTATTGCTCCATATAACCCTCCCTATATCTCCTCATATTGCTCCATATAACCCTCCCTATAACTCCTCCTATTGCTCCATATAATCCTCCCTATAATTCCTCCTATTGCTCCATATAACCCTCCCTATATCTCCTCATATTGCTCCATATAACCCTCCCTATAAGTCCTCATATTGCTCCATATATACCCTTCCTATAACTCATCCTATTGCTCCATATAACATCTCTCTTTTACTCCCCCTTTTGTTCCATATAATGTTCCCTATATCTCCTCCTATTGCTCCATATAACCCTCCCTATATCTCCTCCTTTTGCATTAAATAACCCTATCTTTCAATAATCCTTCTATTACTCCATATAACCCTCCATATATTCTTTTCTATTACCTCATATAACCTTTCCATATAATTCCTCCTATTGCTCCATATAACCCTCCCTATAACACTATGAATAATCCAACACTCTATTTGAGATCTGTACACATTGCTAATCAGCAAAACCTCTCTATAAACTCAATAAATACTTATCCTATTGCTTTCTATACAACTGCTGCTCCATAGACCCACTATAATGCCTCTATTACTCTATATAACCCCATATTATAACATATAACACTTCCCTATAAATCCTCTCATTGATCCATATAATTCTCAATAACTTATCTTATTGCTCTATATAACACATCTCAATATTTTCTCCTATTACTTCATATAGCCACTCCCTATAATTCCTCTAAATGCTCTATATAACCTACCTCCTTTCATCCCTTCACCTCTCCTGCATCCTAGTAAATTAGTACAGGCTTTTTTTTCACATCTTAGAAGATTTTCCTTGATCTTGACTTAGGGACCAATGAACAGCAAGGATTTGTCCTTATCTTATAGATTGCTTTTATTTGCTCCACCTAATCAGAATCACACAAGTGGGACAACCAAAGGGATGAAAGTTGATGTTGCTCAAAGTCTATTAATGAAGGCGTCTACAGCTCCTCCTATAGTTTTATGTCATGCCTGTGGCCGGGATTGAACCTGGAACTCCTGGTTTGCAGCCTTTTGCTCTATTCTTGCACCACCAGAGGGCTCTGTTTTAGACTGATTTTCTTGCTGACCTGCAGCCTGCACCTGTACCTAATCAGCATTGCTATAAAAGGCTGCTACTCAGACCACATCCTGCCCTGACATTGTGGTTCATCCCATTGCAACAGTTCTGACTTTTGGTTTGTTGTTTTTGTGAATCTCCTGGCTCCTGGCTCCTGAACTCAGCTTGTCTACAGACCATTTGGCTAGACTTCCCCTGTGTTAGGCTTATGATCGGACTGCTTCCCTGGTATACTGAACTTGGTTTGTTTTCTAACTATTCTTCTGCATTACCCCTGTGTTTGGTGATTGATCCTACTGCTGTTTGGTATTCTGACCCTCGGCTTGTCTTCAAACTTTTTTCCTGTTATCAACTTATCACAGCAGTACCTGTGTTTCCAGTGTCACCAACCTGTCAGAGCAGTACCTGCGTATCCAGTGTCACCAACCTGTCACAGCATTACCTGTGTATCCAGTGTCACCAATCTGTCACAGCAGTATTTGTGTATCCAATTTCACCAGCCTGTCATATCAGTACCTGTGTATTCAGTGTCACCAACCTGTCATAGTAGTACCTGCAGTCCAGTCCTCTGGCCTAGAGTGGGCACTTTTATCCTCGGCCTTAGAGTGGGCACTCCAATACTTGGCCCTAGAGTGTACACTACTCCAGACTTTGGTTTCAGTGTGGGCATTACTCCTGCTAAGCCTTGTGGCTCCTGTCAAGGCTCCAAATCCTGTGTCCAGTATTCAACTCTATAGATTCTTGTATAATACATTTTCTGTCCCTTTAAACTGAAATAGGGAGTCCTCTAAGTTGTGAGTATTCAGTGGGCAATACCATCAGAGACAAGGGAGGAGTCACGGGAAGCTTGTGCACACAATGTTGGACTTGGACATATCAATGGCTTGGTCAGTGTGATCAAGGGCATAACTAGGCAGTGCCTGATTTTACTATCAGAAACTGGTTTCCCACCACCTCTCTGATCTTTCTTCCCCAAGCCCCACCCACCAAACTTCCAGTCCCACTCACTGACCTGCGCTGCCTCTCCAGGTGTGGCCCTACCCAAAAAAAAAACACAGGTGGGCACCCAAGAAGTGCCCTCACCCAATAATTAATTCCTGCAGATGCCACTGGTTATTACTCCTTATAACCTCTCCCTATAATTAATTCAGTTTATGTTGTCCTTTATTTTGGGAAAATTGTGTCCTAAACACTTTAAAGAAAACCTTTCAGATAATTTGAAGCTACTTTGATAACCCTCTTCAAACCTACAAAAGATATATGCACAAATAGTCTTAAAGAGTCCTGTACTCTCTATTTTATATTTTTAACTATGCACAATTTACACATACATTGACCCTAAAGAGTAGATAGTGCACCGTTCTTTTGTTATTGTACTTTCTCTGTTAAGTTTGTAGGGCAGGTGAAAGTTGTGGAGTGTGGGGGTAGGAGTCATAAAGGCTAAATAGGGTCATTGAAATTGCCTATTTGTGCATCACAATGTAGGCCTGCAATGACATTATAAAAAAAAAAACACAAGCCATTAGACATCTCTTAGACTTGTTAATCTGGGCACCAAAATTATAGAGGAGAGAAATGAGAGCATAATTATGTATTCAGAACAGACAGTGGAATCGCGGATGGTTTTTCATGCTTGAGTTCCCCTCAGCTGTTAATTGAGTGATCTGGTTAAGTGGCCTTTTCAGCGTTTGACAGTTCTCCAACTAATTCTCTAATAGCCGTTGTATTAAGAGCCCTTAGTTAGGTTAGGAAATAGTGTGGTGGGAGGGGGGTAATTTGGAAGATACTTTCTGAGCACTTTTTCTACCATTCACAGGCACATATATAGTTAGCGCTAATGGAGGGCTGCGGAAATTAATGAGTTTGGGGATACAGTGTGACTGACACTAAGTATTAAGCAGGACTGTTGCCTTATCTAAGCCTTTAATCTGTAGATTTGTGGGATATTTGTGGGATAAGGAGAGGGGATGTCACTGAATTGCAATTGAGGAAAAAGGGTGTATTGAGGGATTATTTTCCCATTGAAGATCTTGTAAATTCTGTATAGGACAGCTGGTATGATTAAAAGAAGATCCTATAAATGTGTATAGGTTGGCTTGAGTGTGTGTGTGTGCAAGAGGGGATCCTATGGAAGCTTAAGGCAGCTGGTGTACCAATGGCAGTTCTAAGGGATCGTTATGCACCCCCGTTTATTACTGTTTCTCCCTAAAATCTCAAATGTTGCAACTGCATGCTCACTACTTTTTTTTTAACAAGAGTTATGCTATAAAAATATATGGAACAGCTAATAGGTGTAAGAGAGGATCCTAGGAGAGTGTATTGGGGTAGCTGGTGTGTTTAACAGTGGTGTATTGATCACCTGGTGTGTATAAAAGGGGTTACTATAGATATGTATGGATCCATCCAATTTGCTTAGGAGGGGCCTATGAATGAGGCAGCTGGTGTGTATAATAGGGGATCCTATAGAAGTGTATAGTGTAGCTGGCATATGCAAGGAGGGGGTCCTATACAAGTATGCTGAAGCTGCCATTTGAAGAGGGTACCCTACTGAAGTGCAAGGGACAGCTGGGGTGCACAAGAGGGTTTAATATAGAAGTTTATAAGAACTGCTGGTGTGCATAAAAGGGTTTATTGTAGAAGATGACCCCTGGGGGCCTATTTAAGAACGTGCAAGCAGACATGATCTGTTATTGTAGAGTATGTCCACTGCACATTGATAAATGCCGACAGCATACACTCTCAGCATTTATCATTGCACCAGCACTGCAAACTGCTGGTGCAATACCGCCCCCTGCAGATTTGTGGCCAATCGGCGCTAGCAGGGGGTGTCAATCAACCTGATCGTATTGGATCGGGTTGATTTACGGTGATGTCTGTCCGCCGCCTCAAAGCATGCGGACAGGTTATGGAGCAGCGGTCTTTAGACCGCTGCTTCATAACTAGTGTTTTTGGTGAGCCTGAAGGCCTCCATAAGGAGCTTGATAAATAGGCCCCCTGATGTTTATGAAAGGAACCAATAGAAATGGTTTAGCTATAAGTCAGCTGGTGCATGTAAGGGGATCTTATAGATGTGTATGGGCAGCTGGTGTGTGAGCGTCTGTGTGTAAGAATGGATGTATTTCAGTATTTAGAGGCAGCGGAGATCTTATAGAAGTGTATAGGACAGCTAGGATGTGCAAGAAGGTATCACACAGAAGTGTAAAGGACAGCTCAGATGTGGAAGAGGGATCCTATAGAAGTGTATGAACAAGTGGTGAGTGCAAGAGGGGATCCAATAGAAGTGTAAGATGGTAGCTGTGTAAAAGGGAATTTTCTAAACTTATATGGGCTGGCTGATAATATGTGGGTCCTACAGAACTGCAAAATGGTCATTTTGGGTATGTGAGTGGGTCCTACAGTTTAACTCAGCCATTCCTTTCTAGCACCTTTGTGAAGTCTATTATATTTGTGTCACAAATACAGTCTAGCACTTTTTTCAAATACTGGAGGTATTCTTTCTGCTCAGTAGTTTATGGTCAAATCTTCATGAAAAATGCATTCATAGTGCATCACATAGTAACATAGGGACATAGAAGATGAATTTGAAAAAAGACTGAAGTCCATCAAGTTCAACCTATACAAATCTAATATACTTACAAAAAAACTCCAGTTGAGCTTAACTTAATCCCATTAAAATGTGACCCATTTAACACAAGCCAGCATATCCCTGAATTCTGTTTCTAGCCAGAAATGGACCCAAACCATTCAATACCTCCTTAGGTAATGAGTTCCATAATTTTATTGCTCTTACAGTGAAAAAAATGTTTCTGTTGCAGGAGATTAAATCTCCTTTCCTCCAGCCTTAAATTGTCACCTCTTGTCACAAACAATTTTCTTGGAATAAACAGTGCTTCTGCCATATCTGTATATGGGTCTTGAATATATTTATATAAAGTAATCATGTCACCTCTCAAGCGCCTTTTTTTCTCAGTTTGGCTAACCTCTCCTCATAGCTTAAATTCTCCATTCCCCTTATTAACTTTGTGGCCCTTCTCTGAACTTTTTCCAGGTCTGCAATGTCTTTTTTTGAGATCAGTCCCCAGAACTGCACTCCATACTCAAGGTGAGATCTTACCAGGGCTTTATATAGTGACAGAATTATGCTTTCCTCCCTTGCGTTAATGCCTCTTTTAATGCATGCTAGTATCTTATTGGACTTAGAAGCCGCTGCCCTGCATTGTGCACCCATCTTTAGCTTGTTATCTATTACTACTACCAAATCCCTTTCTTCTTTCATTTGGCTAAGTCTAGTCCCATTTAAATAATACATTGCCTGCTTATTTTTACTTCCAAAATGTAGAACCTTGCATTTCCCCATATTAAATCTCATTTTCCATTTACCTGCCCATTCTTCTCATTTTTGCAGATCCCCTTGTAACGCAGGTTCATCCGCTCTGACCTAATAACCTTACACACCTTTGTATCATTTGGAAAAATAGAGATGTTGCTATTTAATCCTTGCTCCAAGTCATTAATAAAAATATTAAAAAGTACAGGGCCTAGTACTGATCCCTGGGGGACTCCACTGATTACCTTTATCCAATCTGAGTATGATCCATTTACTACTTCTCTTTGCTCCCTATTTGTCCATGAGCTAACATTTCCAGCCTATTCCCAGTCCCTTAATTTTGTACATTCAATTGTTAAATCCCAAAAGTCACAGGGAATTTGCTAGCATCTGCGTCCCCAGTAGAATGTTCCTGGGTACTGAATCTACAAAATCCAAGACAGGGAATCAACTGACTTCACATACAGTGTGTTTAGTAAAGCCATGGAAAAGCAAGTTCTGATGCCATAGTTCACCATCTTAGTTGTCCCTAGGCTTGTCATATTGTCCAGCTTGAAAGGTTATTGTGGTCTTCATGTAGTCAATAAGAAGATTATCCGAGGTCTGCAACTGATACTGAGTTAGTAAAGCCAGTCTGGATTAGCAGTTAATCTGTTGGGATAAATTCCACATTGTTTAAATGTATTGGCTGTATATGGGTCACCATGGTCAATCTGAGACATTGTGGTCACTCCCAGTTCACTCCTGAAATATTTGGCAGGAATCCAACATCCTGGTCTTTTACAGAGGGTTGTATAAACAGCCTCTTCTAGTAAACTAGTAAAACAGATGACATCAGAGAGATTATGGATATGCTGATGCAGATTCATTAATAGCCTCTCCAGTCTCTCCAATTAATATGTCATATGTAGCTTAAACTCCATTACATAAAGGGACACTGAACCCAATTTTTTTCTTCAGTGATTCAGATAGAGCATGCAATTTTAAGTAACTTTCTAATTTACTCATATTATCACATTTTCTTCATTCTCTTGGTATCTTTATTTGAAAAAGCAAGAATGTAAGTTTAGATGCCGGCCCATTTTTGGTGAACAACCTAGGATGTTCTTGCTGATTGGTGGATAAATTCACCTACCAATAAAAAAGTGCTGTCCGTGGTTCTGAACCAAAAAGCTCCTTAGCTTAGATGCCTTCTTTTTCAAATAAAGATAGCAAGAGAACAATGAAGAATTGATAATCGGAGTAAATTAGACAGTTGTCTAAAATTGCATGCTCTATCTAAATCACAAAAGAAAAAAATTGGGTTCAGTGTCCCTTTAAGGGACTTCATAGGCCATGGATGACTAGGCTTATGTAGGGAGCAGATAATGACCACCACCACATATTGAAATATTTTCACAGTATTAAGGAGATTGAAAGGATGGGGGAGCCAAAGTGTGGTCACCTTGTCTTTCCACCCTCAGCAGGTGTCTAATAGATTAGTAGGTGATGCTTTGAATAGGTGGTTACTAGGACTCCCTACTGATGTATGTTATGGATAATCCAATGAGGTTTCCATATTATTTTCTGTGCATAATCATTGGCTCATGTCCTCTTTCTTTTGACCTGGCCTGGTAAGATTTTGATTATTGACTTATGTCTTATGACAAACTTACGACTTTCTTCATCATGTTGAAAAAGGCCGAAAAGCAGACCGCTAGTTCCCACAGTGTAAGTCAAGTGTAGCTATCACAGTCAGCATCTCTGACACTGTACTGCGGGGTCGTGAGGATAACCGGTGCGCAAGATGAAAGCTGTACTAATATGACTGATTCCAAGACTGAAGTGAGCCTAAAATCCACTTCTACAATCATGCCACTGCAAACGGCTGGATACACCAGTCCTCCACTACACACAGAACAATGACTGGAGAAAAAAGAATAGAACCTGTTCCTGACCTTTAACAGTAACAATCAAGGCTGGATTGGCCTACCAGGATACCATGAGATTTTCTGGTGGGCTTCAGCAGCTGGGGCTGGAAAGCTACAATTTAAAGGGGTGATTAATGGATGCAATTGGGTTGTAGGGTGCCTATATAACAACAAATTGGAGAAAAAAAATTATAAAAATTAATATAATATAATTCTGAAAAAAAAATATTTGGGGAAGGATCCTTTTTGAGAAAATAGGGCTGGTCTCCAAATTTTCCAGGGCTGCTTTTTATTCCCAGTCCGGCCCTGGTAACAATGCTTTAAAAAATAAATAAATCATGAATTAAGCATTGTGATACTGGAACACACACAGCTCTAAGAAGTAAACATGATATCAACAATGGCTTACACAGCGGTAGGGGACAATTATAACAACGATCATTCTCTTTTGTTCAATGTCATATAAAAAAAAGTACATATATGAGTTTTAACATATGCATCACTCCATACTTGAGTGAACCATTTTATCGAAGATGTTTTTTTCCACATTTTAATTAGTTTATTCTGTTAAGGAGTTTCCATGATACAGGCATTCTTTACAGTGGAGTGCCAAGAGGTGAATGGTTCCAAGATAAGTGCAACTCTATTGATTGTAATGAAGAGTCACTCAGAACTCAAGTATGTGACAAGGGGCGGGTACAAATCTCCATGAATAGCACAATATTTGAGTTACAATGTTGCTGAGTTTTTTCATGAGATATCAGTTTCACTTGCAGGTTTTATTGATTTTAGGCCATTGTGTACCCTACCGATGTACCCACCTGAATTTGCCAGAGCTTTACAAATAGATGATAATAATAATATAATAATATAACTTAAGTGCAATGTGTTTGTAGCACAATTCAAATTTAAACATGAGAACTTAGAGACAAAATTAATGTATATCGTTCTATAAACATACAATTTCCTGGGATTGTTTCTTTTTATGGTGTTATTACAACTAAAAATTAAGAGAGAGGGCTGATCTTTTTTTACTTCTTTCCTGGTTCCGATTAGGGTTGCCACCTTTAGTTCAGGTCAAACGCAAACACTCTTGCACCGTGCACGCCACAGCAAAACATTTTTTAGCAGTGTACACATTATGGGGGAGATTTAACAAGCAGGGGACACTGCTTTCTCTGCCCGATGTTTCAGACTCGCCGGAAACATAAGTTAAGAAGCAGCGATCGTAAGACCGCCGCTCCTTAACTTATCTGCCACCTCTTAGGTGGCGGACTGCAATCATCCCAATCAGATACGATTGGGATGATTGGCACCCCCTGCTAGCAGCCGATTGGCCGTGAATGTGCTGGGGACAGCATTGCACAAGCATTTCTTGTGAAATGCTTGTGCAATGTTAAATGCCGATAACGTATGCTGTTGGCATTTAGCAATGCAGGGCGGACATGATTCGCTATAGCGAGTCATGTCCGCCCAGGGTTTAATAAATGAACCCCTACGTATAATAGCACATAAACACAAACTTGCAGATAGATAATCACACTCTCTCAACTACACACTCTCTCGCACTCACACTGATACACACACACTCACTAACACACTCACACACTAACACACAAATACTCTCTCACACACAATGACACACACATACACAAAGACACTAACACTCTCTCACACACATTCTCTCTCACACACACACTCACACACTAACACACACTAACTCACTCTTTCACACACAGACTCACACACACAGAAATAAACAGACAAAGACATACACACACAGACACATTCCCACACTCAGACACATTCCCACACTCAGACACCCTTCCACACTCAGACACACTCCCACACTCAGATACCCTCCCACACTCAGACACACTCCCACCCAAAGACACACACATACGCAAGAGAAAATAACTGTAGGACTGTGCAAATGCACAATGTCACCTTTTTGGCTGTGGCTGTTTCCCACCCAACCCTGACATTTGAATGTCTAGGCCTGATTCAGTTGCAAACCCGGACACATAAATGGAAACCTAAACTGTCCGGGTCATTCCCAGACAGGTGGCAAACCTAGTTCCGATGCTGAGGCATAAAAGGTACGTGATAATCTGACTCTACAAATATCTCATAACCTGTCCGAAACACCAGAGATTAAACATGCCAGATTTCAAAGCATAAAAATTGATTTTTATATAAAATGCAAATCCTAGTATGAATTTAACGGTAACTACAAAAGTCACTACTATATTTAAAGATAAAAAGCTGGCAACTAAAACCAAATGGCATTTACTATGTGATTAACCCACATTAATTATTATTATTATTCTCCTGTTACATTTTCATTTACTTCTTGCGTTTAGGACACATTGGGGCACATGTATCAAGCTCCGAATGGAGCTTAATGCCCCGTGTTTCTGGCGAGCCTGCAGGCTTGCAAGAAACAGCAGTTAGGAAGCAGCGGTCACAAAGACCGCTGCTCCATAACCTGTCCGCCTGCTCTGAGCAGGTGGACAGACATCGCCAGCAATCAACCCAATCTAGTACGATCGGGTTGATTGACACCCCCCCTGCTGGCGGCCTATTGGCCGCGAGTCTGCAGGGGGCGGCGTTGCACCAGCAGCTCTTGTGAGCTGCTGGTGCAATGCTGAATATGGCAAGCGTATTGCTCGCCGTATTCAGCGAAGTCTGGCGGACCTGATCCGCACTCCACACTGTCGGATCAGGTCCGCCAGACTTTGATAACTTGGGGCCATTGTCTCATACAAGTTTAAAACTTTTACATGTTTTAAAAATAAACACTTTCTGATTTTTTAGCAACAATTTATTTTATTTGTGCAGAAAGAGAAATTAATTTTCTGCACAAAGTGAAATGCGTTACCTTCATTTTTGAAATCTTTTTATATTAAGATCTGTATCACACTTTAATGACTAAGGGCTAGATTACGAGTGGAGCTCTATTTATCACTCCTGCTTGCATGCTAACTGCGCTCGACTTTAGCTTCTTGCGTGCATTGGGTACCACCCGTATTACAAGTCGAAAGAAAAAAGTTTTCACTCGAGCGCTAACCCGATGCGTAGAAAAAGCCAAAGTTAGAATATCGCAACTGCATTAACGTATTCTCCAATGGAATTCAATGGAAGTAGAAGAAAAACACACAACAAGTTGCACAAACCTGATCACATTTTCTCAAGTGCGCTAACCCAACATGAAATATGAATATTTCACATGTTCTTTACATTGAAGAATCTGTTCTATTTATTCATAAATACATATTTCTTTATATATCTGATGGTATTTTAGTAAAATATATATCTGTACCTATATATACCCACCACATCTGCCTGGAATAACTCCTGGTGGCCCACAGCCCTCGGACACCCTCCAACCCCCATCGACCATGCACGAAATCTAGGCGTCATCCTGGACTCATCGCTCTCCATGGACCGACAAATCAACGCTGTCTCTTCTGCATGCTTCCACACACTCCACCTGCTGCGAAAGATCTTAAAATGGATCCCAACCGAGACCAGGAAGACTGTCACCCACGCCCTCGTCAGGAGCCTACTGGACTACGGCAACGCACTCTATGCCAGCTCCACCATCAAGCTCCAAAAGAGACTCCAGCACATCCAGAACGCCTCGGCCAGACTCATCCTCGACATCCCTTGCCAATGCCACATCAATAAACACCTGCAGGACCTGCACTGGCTCCCCATCAACAAAAGAATAACCTTCAAGCTTCTCACCCACGCATTCAAGGCCCTCCACAACATCGGTCCCAAATACATGAACCACCGCGTTACCTTTTACACCCCCCGCCAGACAACTTCGATCGGCCGACCAAGCCCTCGCAGTCATCCCCCGCATTAGGAAAACCACAGCGGGAGCCAGATCCTTCTCTCACCTGGCAGCCAAGATTTGGAACACCCTCCCGCTGCACCTTAGACAAGCTACCTCCCTAACTAAGTTCAGAAAGGACCTCAAGACCTGGCTCTTCTACTGACCTGTAACCCTCATCGCCTTGAGACCCTTACGGGTGAATAGCTGCGCTTTACAAGAACCCAATAGATATATATATATGTATAAATAATTATATATAAGTATAGATATATACAGACATATATAGGAATATATATTTATAAATACATATCCCCCTATATGAAGAACATTGGAATGTGAAATATTTACACTAAAAAACATAATTTATGCTTACCTGATAAATTCCTTTCTTCTGTTGTGTGATCAGTCCACGGGTCATCATTACTTCTGGGATATAACTCCTCCCCAACAGGAAATGCAAGAGGATTCACCCAGCAGAGCTGATATAGCTCCTCCCCTCTACGTCAGTCCCAGTCATTCGACCAAGAATCAACGAGAAAGGAGTAACCAAGGGTGAAGTGGTGACTGGAGTATAATTTAAAAGATATTTACCTGCCTTAAAAACAGGGCGGGCCGTGGACTGATCACACAACAGAAGAAAGGAATTTATCAGGTAAGCATAAATTATGTTTTCTTCTGTTATGTGTGATCAGTCCACGGGTCATCATTACTTCTGGGATACCAATACCAAAGCAAAAGTACACGGATGACGGGAGGGATAGGCAGGCTCATTATACAGAAGGAACCACTGCCTGAAGAACCTTTCTCCCAAAAATAGCCTCCGAAGAAGCAAAAGTGTCAAATTTGTAAAATTTGGAAAAAAGTATGAAGCGAAGACCAAGTTGCAGCCTTGCAAATCTGTTCAACAGAGGCCTCATTCTTAAAGGCCCAAGTGGAAGCCACAGCTCTAGTGGAGTGAGCTGTAATTCTTTCAGGAGGCTGCTGTCCAGCAGTCTCATAGGCTAAACGTATTATGCTACGAAGCCAAAACGAGAGAGAGGTAGTAGAAGCTTTTTGACCTCTCCCTCTGTCCAGAATAAACGACAAACAGGGAAGAAGTTTGGCGAAAATCTTTAGTTGCCTGTAAGTAGAACTTGAGGGCACGAACTACATCCAGATTGTGTAGAAGACGTTCCTTCTTTGAAGAAGGATTTGGACACAAGGATGGAACGACAATCTCTTGATTGATATTCCTGTTAGTAACTACCTTAGGTAAGAACCCAGGTTTAGTACGCAGAACTACCTTATCTGAGTGAAAAATCAGATAAGGAGAATCACAATGTAATGCTGATAACTCAGAGACTCTTCGAGCCGAGGAAATAGCCATTAAAACAGAACTTTCCAAGATAACAATTTTATATCAATGGAATGAAGGGGTTCAAATGGAACACCTTGTAAAACGTTAAGAACTAAGTTTAAACTCCATGGCGGAGCAACGGCTTTAAACACAGGCTTGATCCTAGCTAAAGCCTGACAAAAGGCCCTGGACGTCTGGATTTTCTGACAGACGCCTGTGTAACAAGATGGACAGAGCTGAAATCTGTCCCTTTAAAGAACTAGCCGATAAACCCTTTTCTAAACCTTCTTGTAGAAAAGACAATATCCTAGGAATCCTAACCTTACTCCAGGAGTAACGTTTGGATTCGCACCAGTATAGGTATTTGCGCCATATTTTATGGTAAATCTTTCTGGTAACAGGCTTCCTAGCCTGGATCAGGGTATCAATAACCGACTCAGAAAAACCACGCTTTGATAAAATCAAGCGTTCAATTTCCAAGCAGTCAGTTTCAGAGAAGTTAGATTTTGATGTTTGAATGGACCCTGTATCAGAAGGTCCTGTCTTAGAGGTAGAGACCAAGGTGGACAGGATGACATGTCCACTAGATCTGCATACCAAGTCCTGCGTGGCCATGCAGGCGCTATTAGAATCACTGATGCTCTCTCCTGTTTGATTTTCGCAATCAATCGGAGGAAGCAGCGGGAAGGGTTGGAAACACATAAGCCATCCCGAAGTTCCAAGGTGCTGTCAAAGCATCTATCAGAAACCCGCTCCCGGATCCCTGGATCTGGACCCGTAGTGAGGAAGTTTGGCGTTCTGGCGAGACGCCATGAGATCTATCTCTGGTTTGCCCCAAACGTCGAAGTATTTGGGCAAAGATCTCCGGATGAAGTTCCCACTCTCCCGGATGAAAAGTCTGGCGACTCAAGAAATCCGCCTCCCAGTTCTCCACTCCCGGGATGTGGATTGCTGACAGGTGGCAAGAGTGAGACTCTGCCCAGCGAATTATCTTTGATACTTCCATCATTGCTAGGGAGCTTCTTGTCCCTCCACTGATGGTTGATGTAAGCTACAGTCGTGATATTGTCCGACTGAAACTGATGAACCCCTGAGTTGTTAATTGGGGCCAAGCCAGAAGGGCATTGAGAACTGCCCTCAATTCCAGAATGTTTATTGGAAGGAGACTCTCCTCCTGATTCCATAATCCCTGAGTCTTCAGAGAATTCCAGACAGCGCCCCCAACCTAGCAGGCTGGCGTCTGTTGTTACGATTGTCCAGTCTGGCCTGCTGAATGGCATCCCCCTGGACAGGTGTGGCCGATAAAGCCACCATAGAAGAGAATTTCTGGCTCTTGATTCAGATTCAGGGTAGGGGACAAATCTGAGTAATCCCCATTCCACTGACTTAGCATGCACAATTGCAGCGGTCTGAGGTGTAGGCGTGCAAAAGGTACTATGTCCATTGCCGCTACCATTAAGCCGATCACCTCCATGCATTGAGCTACTGACGGGTGTTGAATGGAATGAAGGACACGGCATGCATCTTGAAGCTTTGTTAACCTGTCTTCTGTCAGGTAAATCTTCATTTCTACAGAATCTATAAGAGTCCCCAAGAATGGGAACTCTTGTGAGAGGAAAAAGAGAACTCTTCTTTTCGTTCACTTTCCATCCATGCGGACCTTAGAAATGCCAGAACTAACTCTGTATGAGACTTGGCAGTTTGAAAGCTTGAAGCTTGTATTAGGAATGTCGTCTAGGTACGGAGCTACCGAAATCCCTCGCGGTCTTAGTACCGCTAGGAAGGGCACCCAGAAACCTTTGTGAAGATTCTTGGGGCCGTAGCCAATCCGAATGGAAGAGCTACAAACTGGTAGTGCCTGTCTAGGAAGGCAACCGTAGATACCGTTGATGATCTTTGTGAATCGGTATGTGAAGGTAAGCATCTTTTAAATCCACTGTGGTCATGTACTGACCCCTTTGGATCATAGGTAAGATTGTCCGAATAGTTTCCATTTTGAACGATGGAAACTCTTAGGAATTTGTTTAGATCTTTAAATCTAAGATTGGCCTGAAAGTTCCCTCTTTTTTGGGAACCACAAACAGGTTTGAGTAGAACCCTTGTCCTTGTTCCGACCGTGGAACTGGATGGATCACTCCCATTAATAACAGATCTTGTACACAGCGTAGAAACGCTTCTTTCTTTATCTGGTTTGTTGACAACCTTGACAGATGAAATCTCCCTTTTGGTGGAGATAATTTGAAGTCTAGAAGGTATCCCTGAGATATGATCTCCAGCGCCCAGGGATCCTGAACATCTCTTGCCCAGGCCCTGGGCGAAGAGAGAAAGTCTGCCCCCCACTAGATCCGGTCCCGGATCGGGGGCTCTCGATTCATGCTGTCCTTTGGGGCAGCAGCAGGTTTCCTGGCCTGTTTGCCCTTATTCCAGGACTGGTTAGGTTTCCAGCCTTGCCTGTAACGAGCAAAGCTCCTTCCTGTTTTGGTGCAGTGGAGGTTGACGCTGCTCCTGTTTTGAAATTCCGAAAGGGACGAAAATTAGACTGTCTAGCCTTAGCTTTGGCTTTGTCTTGAGGTAGGGCGTGGCCCTTACCTCCTGTAATGTCAGCGATAATTTCTTTCAAAACCGGGCCCAAATAAAAGACTGCCCCTTGAAAGGTATATTAAGTAATTTGGACTTAGAAGTAACATCAGCTGACCAGGATTTTAGCCACAGTGCTCTACGTGCCTGTATGGCGAATCCAGAGTTTCTTAGCCGTAAGTTGGTTAAATGTACTACGGCCTCCGAAATGAATGAATTAGCTAGTTTAAGGACTCTAAGCCTGTCCATAATATCGTCTAGCGTAGACTGAACTAAGGTTCTCTTCCAGAGACTCAATCCAAAATGCTGCCAGCAGCCGTAATCGGCGCGATACATGCAAGGGGTTGCAATATAAAACCTTGTTTGAACAAACATTTTCTTAAGGTAACCCTCTAATTTTTTTATCCATTGGATCTGAAAAAGCACAGCTATCCTCCACCGGGATAGTGGTACGCTTAGCTAAAGTAGAAACTGCTCCCTCCACCTTAGGGACCGTTTGCCATAAGTCCCGAGTGGTGGCGTCTATTGGAAACATCTTTCTAATATTGGAGGGGGTGAGAACGGCACACCGGGTCTATCCCACTCCTTAGTAACAATTTCAGTTAATCTCTTAGGTATAGGAAAAACGTCAGTACTCGCCTCCCGGTACCGCAAAGTATTTATCCAACCCTACACAGTTTCTCTGGTATTGCAACGGTGTTACAATCATTGAGAGCCGCTAAGACCTCCCCTAGTAATACACGGAGGTTCTCCAATTTAAATTTAAAAATTGGAAAATATCTGAATCCAATCTGTTTGGATCAGAACCGTCACCCACAGAATGAAGCTCTCCGTCCTCATGCTCTGCAAGCTGTGACGCAGTATCAGACATGGCCCTAGTATTGTCAGCGCACTCTGTTCTCACCCCAGAGTGATCACGCTTGCCTCTTAGTTCTGGTAATTTAGACAAAACTTCAGTCATAACAGTAGCCATATCATGTAATGTTATCTGTAATGGCCGCCCAGATGTATTAGGCGCCATAATATCACGCACCTCCCGGGCGGGAGATGCAGGTACTCGCCGCGTGAGGCGAGTTAGTCGGCATAACTCTCCCTCGCAGTTTGGTGAAATTTGTTCACATTGTACAGATTGACTTTTATTTAAAGTAGCATCAATACAGTTAGTACATAAATTTTCTATTGGGCTCCACCTTGGCATTGGAACAAATGACACAGATATCTTCCTCTGAGTCAGACATGTTTAACACACTAGCAATAACTTGCAACCTGGTTATAATCTTTTTTAGCAAAAACGTACTGTGCCTCAAAGAGGTACTTAAACGATTAAATGACAGTTGAGATAATGAACTGAAAAACAGTTATAGCATCGACTTTAAAATAACCCAACTTTTAGCAAAGGTTTGTTCCCATTAGTAAATAACAATAACTAAATTTGACATAAAAAATTATAGAGTAACGTTTTTATTCACAGTCAATATAAAATTCTCACAGCTCTGCTGAGAGAATGTACCTCCCTTCAAAGAAGTTTGAAGACCCCTGAGATCTGTCAGTGAACCGGATCATGCAAGAAATATAATAGTAGCTGACTGGAAATTTTTGATGCGTAGCAAAAGAGCGCCAAAAACGGCCCCTCCCTCTCACACACAGCAGTGAGGAGAAACGAAAACTGTCACAATTTTAAAGCAGACAACTGCCCAAGTGGAAAATAATGCCCAAACATATATTCACTCAGTACCTCAGCAATGTAAACGATTCTATCATTCCAGCAAAAACGTTTAACATGATAATATTTATTAAAAGGATTAGTGACCTTTAACAGAGTAGTCCGGTGAAATACCATTCCCAGAATACTGAAGTGTATACATACATGTCATTATAACGGTATAAGCAGGATTTTCTCATCAATTCCATTCAGAAAATAAAAACTGCTACATACCTCAATGCAGATTCATCCTGCCCGCTGTCCCCTGATCTGAAGCCTTTACCTCCCTCAGATGGCCGAGAACAGCAATATGATCTTAACCTACTCCGGTTAAGATCATAGTAAAAAACTCTGGTAGATTCTTCTTCAAACTCTGCCAGAGAAGTAATAACACGCTCCGGTGCTATTGTAAGAATAACACAACTTTTGATTGAAGTTCATAAAAACTAAGTATAATCACCATAGTCCTCTCACACAATCCTATCTAGTCCGTTGGGTGCAAGAGAATGACTGGGACTGGACGTAGAGGGGAGGAGCTATATCAGCTCTGCTGGGTGAATCCTCTTGCATTTCCTGTTGGGGAGGAGTTATATCCCAGAAGTAATGATGACCCGTGGACTGATCACACATAACAGAAGAAATACAGTATAACAATTTATTAAATATGAATATTGCATAAATATGCTTTTTACATGTTTTCAGCTACTTGACTGCAAAACACCGTCCCGCTGCACCTCGGAGAAGCTCCAATGCACTTATATACAGGGAGTGCAGAATTTATTAGGCAAATGAGTATTTTTGACCACATCATCCCTCTTTATGCATGTTGTCTTACTCCAAGCTGTATAGGCCTGAAAGCCTACTACCAATTAAGCATATTAGGTGATGTGCATCTCTGTAATGAGAAGGGGTGTGGTCTAATGACATCAACACCCTATATCAGGTGTGCATAATTATTAGGCCACTTCCTTTCCTTTGGCAAAATGGGTCAAAAGAAGGACTTGACAGGCTCAGAAAAGTCAAAAATAGTGAGATATCTTGCAGAGGGATGCAGCACTCTTAAATTGCAAAGCTTCTGAAAGCGTGATCATTGAACAATCAAGCGTTTCATTCAAAATAGTCAACAGGGTCGCAAGGAATCGTGGTGGAAAAACCAAGGCGCAAAATAACTGCCCACTGAACTGAGGAAAAGTTCAAGCGTGCAGCTGCCAAGATGCCACTTGCCACCAGTTTGGCCATATTTCAGAGCTGCAACATCACTGGAGTGCCAAAATGCAAAGGTGTGCAATTACTCAGAGACATGGCCAAGGGTAAGAAAGGCTGAAATACGACCACCACTGAACAAGACACACAAGCTGAAACGTCAAGACTGGGCCAAGAAATATCTCAAGACTGATTTTTCTAAGGTTTTATGGACTGATGAAATGAGAGTGAGTCTTGATGGGCCAGATAGATGGGCCCGTGGCTGGATTGGTAAAGGGAAGAGAGGAAGAAGTCTGCATCCTTCAAGAAAAACATGATTTTCATGCAGGACAATGCTCCATCACACTCGTCCAAGTACTCCACAGCGTGGCTGGCAAGAAAGGGTATAAAAGAAGAAAATTTAATGACATGGCCTCCTTGTTCACCTGATCTGAACCCCATTGAGAACCTGTCGTCCATCATCAAATGTGAGATTTACAAGGAGGGAAAACAGTACACCTCTCTGAAGAGTGTCTGGGAGGCTGTGGTTGCTGCTGCACGCAATGTTGATGGTGAACAGATCAAAAACACTGACAGAATCCATGGATGGCAGGCTTTTGAGTGTCCCTTGCAAAGAAAGGTGGCTATATTGGTCACTGATTTGTTTTTGTTTTGTTTTTGAATGTCAGAAATGTATATTTGTGAATGTTGAGATGTTATATTGGTTTCACTGGTAAAAATAAATAATTGAAATGGGTATATATTTGTTTTTTGTTAAGTTGCCTAATAATTATGCACAGTAATAGTCACCTGCACACACAGATATCCCCCTAAAATAGCTATAACTAAAAACAAACTAAAAACTACTTCCAAAACTATTCAGCTTTGATATTAATGAGTTTTTTGGGTTCATTGAGAACATGGTTGTTGTTCAATAATAAAATTAATCCTCAAAAATACAACTTGCCTAATAATTCTGCACTCCCTGTATATGTCTTTATATGTATTTATGTGTTTATATGTGTATATACATCTGTAAATACAAATATACACATACAAATACTTAATAAAATATGTACACATATATAATATATATATATATAAATATATATATATATATATCATGCTAGTGCACTCCCTTAATGTGTAAACTGCAGGTGCTCAGTCCTTAATAACAGTAATCAATATAATGATAACCAGGCACTCTTGCAACAACTGATTGCCTGGTTATCATTGGGTTGATTACTATATATATATATATATATATATATATATATATTATATATATATATATACACCTACATATACATATTTAGGCATGTATATATATGTATCTCTATGTTAAAGCCCTTTAAAGTCTCATATCTTTGAGCCCATATAACTTTTTTATGTAATTTTCCCCCCAATAATTTTGAGTGTAACTACTTTTTCATGTATTTTGTGCAAGTTTTTTATTCGAGAGTAATAGTTAACCAGAGCTCTGAAGTCACACTATCCTGACGTGCGTTAAATTCAATTGTGCTCAAGCAAACGCATTTACTTTAAGCTTGCAATACGCGGGCTACTTCCGACGCACGCATACAGACGCGATAAACCCGATTTCACTCACCCCAACCGTTAGCGTTGCCACTTGTAATATGGCCCTTAGTATAACAAACTATCATATGGTTTTAGCAAATGAATCTCATGCGACTCACATGAGAAAATTTGAGCAATATACATTAGACTTGGATAAAGTCATATATCTAAGTAAGAGAGGAGGGGGGTGAGTGGGATTTTTAGGGTAGTGGAGCACTGTTTACTTAACCCTACATCTTTTGGTATTATAATTCCCCTGACAGCCTATCCTTCTTCCCCTGTGATAGATGGCACCCTCTAACCCACAGAAAAGAGACTGATTCCAGCTGATAAGAGAAAAATCCTATAAATCTCCCTAATAGAGCAAGGAAGTGGAATAGGTGGGGGGACGGGCAAAAATGCATACTAACCATTTCTCTGACCAGAAGCAATTTTCAAATGTATTTATATGTATCTATAGAGAAATTCTGATGAATACCAAATAAGTATAGGCAGTTATGGAACAAATCCTATATGTCTCTGTTTGTGTTATATATTAAAAATATTGAACATCTCTATGTAAAAAAGGAAGATATTTTACCTCAAAGTTTCCTAAGTATTCACACCCCACTGTAAAGAGAATTTAAACAGCCAATCCGGAGGCTAGTCCCAGGTTTTGCAAGGGAGTGTGCATCTGGCATCTTATTTTCCTATTCAGTTTAAAGGGACAGTTTACTCAAAACATTTCTCCCCTTTAATTTGTTCCCAATGATTCACTTTACCTGCTGGAGTGAATTAAATTGTTTACAAGTATTTCCTTTACCCTTATATTGGCATTTGAAATAGTTGATTTAGTCTGTGGTGTCCCCACCCATTCTGAAAGTTTTTGGCCTTAAGGCCAAGATATAGATAATCTGTGTAAACACAGCCAGCAGAAGAAATTACACTCCCAGTGGGGTATAGAAGAGATAAGGTAATACAATTTAAAATTTCCATTGTGCTCTCCAAGTATTAGTGATTGTTTATGGACAGATATAAAATAAAGAAGCATTTATATTCACACAATGTGATAAAGTAATGAGATCTGATTATAACAAAAATCTCAATCCATTTTATAAAACAAAATCAGCTATTTCATATACACAAACCTTAGAAAACAAATCCTCATACATTTTATACTCCGTAGTTGGTAAAAAAAAGTAATTAAAAACGCATTAATTGAAATACTATTTTACAGTTTACTGTCCCTTTAAGGAAGTTTGCTAAGAAATCTCACAAGATTTCAGTGACGTCTCATGAGATCACTGCAAAGCAAAGCACTGCGGATGCTGATTGGCTGGTTTTTTCAACTTGCAGTTGGACAGCAGCTGAAGTATAACTTTTACACAGCACTTACTCTGGTGAGCTGAAGAAATTTTGAGGTAAAATATCTTCCTTCTTACATAGAGATGCTCAGGTGATATTTTATTGTCAGCTTTTTACAGTTATGCTGCATCAATTTCAAGTGATTTAGCATATGAGTATTACGTCCCTTTAAATATGTATTTGTAATGCAACATAGCATAGCAAATATTTAAAAAAAAATATTTAAAGGGACATTAAACAGTATGCAAATGTAAAAATAATGTTTAATTATGTGTAGTTAAAAAACAACAACTTTGTAATACTGAACATTTTCATTAATTATGTTGTTCCCTTTTCCTGTAATTTAACTCTGAAAATTATTGGTTTTCTAAATTCCAGAGAGTTTCTATAAAGTAATGGGCGCCACCATGTTAAACTTAAGTTTCCCCTTAACTATCTTTCCTGCTAAGGATAATAAAGGACCAAAAACAGGCAATAAAACATACACTGCAAACAAGGCTGTGTGAAACAAAGGATTGTTAATCTATCAGCTTCCACACCGCCTTGTTTGCACTATATATTTTATAGCCTGTTTTATAGCTGTCCCTATTTGTCCTCAGTAGGAAAGATAGATAAGGGGAAACAAGTTTAAACATGGAGGCACCCATTACTTTGAAGAAACTAAATGTAATTTATGAAAATTAAACCTTTACACATATTAACCAACTAATATAATTGTAAAATATACACCTGTATATCTTTCTAGGGCTAATATTTGCTTTAAATACATCATTATATCCTGCATGTATTAAACAAACCAGAGTTTGTATTGTTTAAAAAGATAGATAATCCTTTTATTACCAATTTCCCTGTTTTACTTAACCAACACAGTTATATTAATACACTTTTTACCTCTGTGATTATCTTGTATCTAAGCCTCTGCAGACTGCCCCCTTATCTCAGTTCTTTTGACAGACTTGCCTTTTAGACAATCAGTGCTGACTCCTAGGTAACTCCACGGGCATGAGCTCAATGTTATCTATATGGCACACATGAACTAATGCCCTCTAGTTGTGAAAAAAAGTGTAAAAATGCATTCAGATAAGAGGCAGTCTTCAAGGGCTTAGAAATTAGCATATCAACTAAGAATACCAAAAGAACAAAGCAAAATTAATGCTAAAAGTAAATTGGAAAGCTGTTTAAAATTGCATGCCCTATCTGAATCATGCAAGTTTATTTTTGATTAGACTGGCCCTTTAATTGTTTAAAGGGACATGAAACCCAAATTTTTTCTTTCATGTTTTAGAAAGAACATGCAATTTTAAACAACTTTCTAATTTACTTCTATTATCTAATTTGTTTTATTCTCTTGATATTCTTTGCTGAAAATCATATCTAGGTAGGCTCAGTAGCTGCTGATTGGTTGCTGCACATAGAAGCCTCTTGTGATTGGCTCACTCATGTGCATTGGTTTTTCTTCAACTAAGGATATCTAAAAATTGAAGCAAAATAAATAAAAGAAGTAAATTGAATTGTTTAAATTTGTATTCTCTATCTGTATCATGAAAGAAAAAAATTGGGTTTAGTGTCCCTTTAATATTTAATGTAATACATGCAAAGCTTGATTTTTTTATGCTAATCTGTTTTGCAATCTCATTGCAGTTTTAGTTGCTTTTATAAAGGTGTTATTTCTCAGGTTGTTTGCAGATGACAGACCTTTTCAGCTAAACATTTTTTTTGCAATGCTTTATATCTACCACTATTAATTAAAATGAATGTAATGAATGTTCATATTTGCATTTTCAATTAATGAACTAAAATACCAAAGTCAGCAGTGATTTTTATCTAAATGAGACTAACTGGCGCATGTGCAGTTCCTGTAGAATGTAATGCGTGGAGATATTTTTTATCTACAGATATGATTTAGCAAAGAGGTCATTTTAGAATGATTGTGAGTAATTTAACCACCACTGTCAATTACAGACTGTCAGTTTGCTGATTGTTAATTCTAAGGGCACCAAATATTTTTTGAGCATTATATTGTAAATGTGGCTTTGCTTTAAATCCACAACTCTGCATAGCTAGATTAAAGGGACACTGAACCCATTTTTTTTTTCTTTCGTGATTCAGATATAGCAAGAAATTTTAAGCAACTTTCTAATTAACTCCAAATTATAAAATTATCTTCATTCTCTTGGTATCTTTATTTGAAATGCAAGAACGTAAGTTTAGATGCCGGCCCATTTTTGGCGAACAACCTGCGTTGTTCTTGCTGATTGGTGGATAAATTCGTCCACCAATAAAAAAAAAGTGCTGCCCAGAGTTCTGAACCCCCCCAAAAAAGCTTAGATGCATTCTTTTTCAAATAAAGATAGCAAGAGAACGAAGAAAAATTGATAATAGGAGTAAATTAGAAAGTTGCTTAAAATTGCATGCTCTATCTGAATCATGAAAGAAAAAAATTGGGTTCAGTCCCTTTAACAACTCTCACTCTCTCAGTACTGACAAGACTTCTTAGATAATATTGCCGGAGCAGAGAGTACTAGATTATTGGGCCCTAAGAGACAGTCACATAAACATAAGCATGTACAGCCACACACATGCAAGCAGATAAATACATGCAGGCATAAACACACACATATATGCATACAAAGGAGGCATACACACATGTATGTGCATGCATTCAAAAACACACAAATGTAAACATGTATAGACAGAAACACATGCACACGTAGATAAACACTCACACTCATACTCTCATACTCTAACACACCCACATATTTGCACAATATGTGCACACACATATGCACAGAAACACACACATGCATATATGAATGCTTGAACACACATGTAAACATAGCTACATACACAGAAACAATACATATTATTATTATTATTATTATTATTATTATTATTATTATAGGTTATTTGTAGAGCGCCAACAGATTCCGCAGCGCTATTAACAAAGGCAGAGTACAACAAAACAGTTATAGGGATCAAATGGGTAGAGGGCCCTGCCAAGAGTTGCACTGTTGTAGTCAGCTCTTGAGAAGGTGATCAACAAACAGCTGGACTCTTAAGCTTACATGATAGGGGGGTTCAGGGGATAGCAATGGAGGAGAGGAACTAGTATAAAGTAAGGTTAGCGTAGGTTGTATGCATCCCTAAACAGTAGAGTCTTTAGGGAGCACTTGAAGCTTTTAAAACTAGAAGAGAGTCTTGTGGAGCAAGGCAGAGAGTTCCACAAGATGGGAGCAAGTCTGGAGAAGTCCTGTAAACGGGAGTGTGATGAGGTGACAAGAGAGGAGGAGAGTAGGAGGTCATGAGCAGAGCGAAGGGGACGGGAGGGAGAGTATCTGGAGACAAGGTCTGAGATATAGGGGGGAGCAGTGCAGTTGATGGCTTTGTATGTCAGAGTGAGAAATTTGTGTTAGATCCTAGAGGCAAGAGGAAGGCAGTGAAGAGATTGGCAGAGAGGTGCAGCAGATGAAGAGCGACTTGTAAGGAAGATGAGTCTGGCAGAGGCATTCATTAAGGATTGTAAAGGAGCTAGGCGGAAGGTGGGGAGACCAGAGAGGACAGAGTTGTAGTAATCGAGGCAGGAGAGGATGAGAGAGTGGATTAAAATCTTAGTTGTGTCTTGTGTAAGGAAGTGTCTAATTTTAATAAATCCTTTCTTAAAATGACAGGGCGGGCCGTGGACTCGGCATATCGTAAAATAAATCAATTTATCAGGTAAGCATAAATTTCCTTTTCTTTTACAAGATATGCCGAGTCCACGGGTTTCATCTTTACTTGTGGGATACCAATACCAAAGCTTTAGGACACGGTTGAAAGGGAGGGAGAAGACAGGAACCTAAACGGAAGGCACCACTGCTTGAAGAACCTTTCTTCCAAAAATAGCCTCAGAAGAAGCAAAAGTATCAAATTTGGAAAATTTGGAAAAAGTATGAAGGGAGGACCAAGTCGCAGCCTTACAAATCTGTTCAACAGAAGCATCGTTTTTGAAGGCCCATGTGGAAGCCACAGCTCTAGTAGAATGAGCCGTAATTTTTTCAGGAGGCTGCTGTCCAGCAGTCTTGTATGCCAGGCGGATGATGCTTTTCAGCCAAAAAGAGAGAGAGGTAGCCATAGCTTTTTGACCCCTACGCTTTCCAGATTAAACAACAAAAAGAGAGGATGTTTGTCTGAAATCCTTGGTCGCTTGTAAGTAAAACTTCAAAGCACGGACCACATCCAAGTTATGTAATAGACATTCCTTCTTAGAAGAAGGATTAGGACACAAGGAAGGAACAACAATTTCCTGATTAATATTCTTATTTGAAACAACTTTAGGAAGGAATTCAGGTTTAGTATGCAAAACCACCTTATCACAATGGAATATAAGATAAGGCGAATCACATTGTAAAGCAGAAAGCTCAAAAACTCTTCGAGTAGAAGAGATAGCAACTAAAAATAAAACCTTCCAAGATAAAAGCTTAATATCTATGGAATGCATGGGTTCAAACGGAACCCCTTGAAGAACATTAAGAACTAAATTCAGACTCCATGGTGGAGCAATAGGTTTAAACACAGGCTTGATTCTGATAAAAACCTGACAAAAAGACTGAACGTCTTGGACATCCGCCAGACGCTTGTGTAATAAAATTGACAAAGCATAAATTTGTCCTTTTAAAGAACTAGCAGATAATCCCTTCTCCAATCCTTCTTGGAGAAAGGACAAGATCCTAGGAATCCTAATCTTACTCCATGAGTAACCCTTGGATTCACACCAATAAAGATATTTACGCCATATCTTATGGTAAATCTTTCTAGTGACAGGCTTGCGAGCCTGATTCAGAGTATCAATGACCAACTCAGAGAATCCCCACTTAGATAAGATCAAGCGTTCAATCTCCAGGCAGTCAGCTGCAGAGAATTTAGATTTGGATGTTGGAACGGACCTTGAATGAGAAGGTCCTGTCTCAATGGCAGTTTCCACGGTGGCAGAGACGACATGTCCACTAGATCCGCATACCAAGTCCTGCGTGGCCACGCAGGCGCTATTAGAATTACTGAAGCTCTCTCCTGTTTGATTCTTGCAATCACACGAGGCAGGAGAGGTAATGGTGGAAACACATAAGCCAGGTTGAAGGTACTGCTAGCGCATCTATCAGTAAAGCCTGGGAATCCCTTGACCTGGACCCGTAGCGTGGAAGTTTGGCATTCTGTCAAGATGCCATCAGATCCAATTCCGGTATGCCCCATTGATGAATCAACGATGCAAATACCTCCGGATGGAGTTCCCACTCCCCCGAATGAAAAGTCTGACGACTTAGAAAATCCGCCTCCCGGTTCTCTACTCCTGGGATATAGATTGCTGATAGATGGCAAGAGTGAATCTCTGCCCATCGGATTATCTTTGAAACCTCTATCATCGCAAGAGAACTTCTTGTTCCCCCTGATGATTGACATATGCTACAGTCGTGACATCGTCCGACTGGAATTTTATGATGGTCTGCGGAATCACATTCCCTGGGACAGATGATCCTGTGACAACCACCAAAGAAGAGAGTCTTTGGTCTCTTAATCCAGCTTTATCTGAGGAGATAAATTTGCATAATCCCCATTCCACTGTCTGAGCATGCACAGTTGCAGTGGCCTGAGATGAAAGCGAGCAAACGGGACGATGTCCATCGCTGCTACCATTAATCCAATGACCTCCATACACTGCGCCACTGATGGCCGAGGAATGGACTGAAGAGCTCGGCAAGTATTTAGAATCTTTGATTTTCTGACCTCCGTCAGAAATATTTTCATGTCTACCGAGTCTATCAGAGTTCCCAAGAATGGAACTCTTGTTTGTGGAAAAAGTGAACTCTTTTCTATATTCACTTTCCAACCATGAGTTCTTAGAAATGACAACACGATGTCCGTGTGAGATTTGGTCAGATGATAAGTTGACGCCTGAACCAAAATATCGTCCAGATAGGGTGCCACTGCTATGCCCCGCGGCCTGAGAACAGCTAGAAGGGACCCTAGCACCTTTGTGAAGATTCTGGGAGCTGTGGCCAACCCAAAGGGAAGGGCCACGAACTGATAATGCTTGTCCAGAAAGGCAAACCTTAGAAAATTATGATGATCCTTGTGGATAGGAATGTGAAGGTACGCATCCTTTAGGTCCATGGTGGTCATGTATTGACCCTCCTGGATCATTGGTAAGATTGTTCGTATAGTCTCCATCTTGAATGATGGGACCCTGAGAAATTTGTTTAGACACTTTAAATCCAAAATAGGTGTGAAAGTTCCCTCTTTTTTTGGGAACTACAAAAAGGTTTGAGTAAAACCCCTATCCCTGTTCCAGTTTTGGAACTGGACAAATTACTCCCATGGAATAGAGGTCTTTTACGCAGTGTAAGAACGCCTCTCTTTTTGTCTGGTCTACAGACAAACGTGAAAGATGAAATCTCCCTCTTGGGGGAAAATTTTTGAATTCCAGTTGATACCCCTGGGTCACAATTTCTAATGCCCAGGGATCCTGCACATCCCTTGCCCAAGCCTGAGCAAAGAGAGAAAGTCTGCCCCCTACTAGAGCCGGTCCCGGATCAGGGGCTGCCCCTTCATGTTATCTTGGTAGCAGCAGCTGGCTTTTTGGCTTGTTTACCTTTATTCCAGGTCTGATTAGGTCTCCAGACAGACTTGGATTGAGCAAAATTTCCTTCCTGCTTATTGGTGGAAGGGGAAGCAGAGGGTACTCCTCTGAAAATTTCAAAAGGAACGAAAATTATTTTGTTTACCCCTCATCCTAAGAGGTTTGTCTTGAGGTAGGGCGTGGCCTTTACCACCAGTAATGTCAGCAATGATTTCCTTCAATTCGGGGCCGAACAGGGTCTTACCCTTGAAAGGAATAGTTAACAGTTTAGACTTTGATGATACATCAGCAGACCACAATTTTAACCATAGCGCTCTGCACGCCAATATGGCAAAGCCTGCATTTTTTGCTGCTAATTTAATAATCTGAAAAACAGCATCTGATAAAAGAATTAGCTAGTTTGAGAGCTTTAATTCTGTCCAAAATGTCGTCTAGGGGCGTCTCTACTTTCAGAGACTCCTCAAGGGCGTCAAACCCGAAAGCCGCCGCCGTAGTTACTGGAACAATGCAGGCATCAGGTTGTAACAAGAAACCCTGGTGAATAAATAATTTCTTTAGAAGACCCTCTAATTTTTTATCCATAGGGTCTTTGAAAGCACAACTGTCTTCAATAGGTATAGTTGTACACTTTTTACTTCTTGCCAAAGATCCACAAGCATTTAACAGCTCCCCCAGGCAGGCCTATCATATCTGGGATAGGTTCGCTAACAGCGAACCTATCCCAGTATATTGACATCCTGTTACAAAAATATGTAAAAACACTACCCACTTACCTTAAAGATACAAGTGACGCACTAACCCTTTTAAACAATCTCAAATGGTGTGACAGTTATAGGTTAGCAACATGTGACGTCACAGCTCTATATACGAGCATCTTACATGATAAAGGCCTCGAAGCAGTAAGATACTTCTTGGATACTGACACCATCATGCCCGAAAACCAAAAAAGTTTTATATTAAAAGGGATAGAATTCATATTAACTAACAACATATTTGTTTTCAATAATAAAATATTCACACAAGCGAGAGTCACAGCGATGGGCACGAGATTCGCACCCAGTTACGCAAATCTTTTCATGGGACTCTGGGAACAAAGATTCCTAGAGGCACATGATCTGGGTGCGAGTCTCGTGCTCTTCAAGCGCTACATAGATGACGTATTGATAGTATAGCGAGGAGACGAACAAGGTCTAGTAAAAATGTTTGAGGACATGAATTCAAATAATGATGGATTGAAATTTACATATGAGACAAATGATAAGATTATAACGTTTTTAGATTTAGACATTTTCATTGCGAATAAAACTATATACACAAAAAACCACTTTAAAAAAGTCGATGCAAATGGATATATCCATTCTGAAAGCTGCCACCTTTCTAGGTGGATAACTAATATTCCCAAAAGTCAGTGTCTAAGAATCATCAGAAATTGCTCAAGAGTAACTGATTATGATACACAAATAAAAATTATAGAAGAAAGGTTTTTAGAAAGGGGTTACAATCAAGAAATAGTAAAATTAGCAATACAATCTGGGAGGGAACAATATGAGCCAAATACACAATCAAATAGCAGTACAACAAGGAAGGAAGATGAGGGAGATAAGCTGAAAGTTCCATTCATTACTAATTATAATAGTGACCATAGAGCCATAGAGAAAATTGTAAAAAAACATTGGCATTTAATACAGGATGATCCTATTCTAGGAGATAAACTAACATCAAACCCAAACTTCATATACAGGAAGGCGAAAAATATGAAAAGTGTGCTAGCCCCCAGTGAGTTCACACAAGGAAACAAAAAGGGTGACAGAGATCTAAAAGGGAAACGAATAGTAGGATTTTTTCCATGCTATAGTTGCAAAGCATGCAAGTATAGTAACAAGACCAAGGAAGTGAAAGCAACAAACAATGATTACATAGCAAAAATCAATGAGACCATCAGGTGTAGTGACCATAACATTATATATGTACTTCAATGTAGTTGCAAATTGCAATATTTAGGCGAGACAACTAGATGCCTCCGCACAAGGATTCGAGAACATATATGGAACATAGAGAAAGGCCATCTAGATACACACCTTTACGAACACTTTAGGACAGTACATAATAACAGTATCAAAGGTCTACTATATTGGGGCATAAAGAAAGTGAAGAAACCTTGGCGAGGAGGGAACTTTCAAAAAGTCATACTAAAGAAAGAAGCTGAATATATTTACAACATGGACACTCTATATCCAAAAGGATTAAATTCCGAATTGGATGTAAACCCTTTTATGGTAGAATAAAGATATCCAGGTGACCAATAGAATTATGTAAAATGGATTTATACCATATAGGTATATATCTATGTCTTTCTGAACACACATAAAATATTGGAAATAAAAATATTGGAAATAAAAATGATGATAATATAACTATAAATCATGGAAATAAATCAAATGAGGATAACATTACAATTTTCTAAGATATAACTATTAAATCATAACACTCTTGATTCCGAATTAGATGTATATCTGTTTATGGTAGAAAAAATCTTTGGGTTATCAATAGGATTACGAGAAATAAGTATCAATATATTCATCCACATCTATATATATATATATATAGATATTCTTATCAAGCTGAACATATAGCTTGATATATCTCTATATATATATAGAGATATTCTTATCTAGCTTAATATATGAAAATAGTGTAAATATAATAAAATAACCTAATTTCTGAATATAATCGCGAAATTGAAAATAATATATAGCAGATAAGAAAATATGATCTTATTATACAGTCATTCATTCCGTTATAATTTATATCATATACTTATATTTTTTATTTTTATTTTTATTATTTATTTTATTTTCATTTTTATCTACTCTTATTTGTACCTATTATTATTTTTTATATTTATAATTTCATTATTCCAGTAAATGAGATCAACTATGAAATATATGAGTATCCAACCCACGTAAATGAATTTATAACTCGATTGTATTACTACCTTATTAGCATCACGCTCCATCTAAAAATTTGTTATAAATATCTGTATGCTTAAGTATGCACTTCACCTGAAAAAAGAGAAGAAGGAATGATGATATCTGGCAAAACAAAAAAACGAAATACGATACACTGTGAATGATCACGACTCCTTATACACACTCATGCAACGAAGAAAACCGCTAACCAATCAAAATGAAAGGCGGGGTATTTAAACCCGACAAACAGCTCCTCGAAAGATCAGTCTTGATAAAGCCTACACTACGGTGAAACGCGTAGACGTGTCCTCGAAGGAGCTACTAAAAGAAAGAATCCAGATTAGATATTAGCGACTAGCCGTGCAGGCTACAACTCATTCGATACTCTGCGCAGAGTTTTGAGAAACGGAATCCGGATGATCAACACCGGCATCTAAAGAAAGAAGCATACAAGCAGGCTACCGGTACACCTATAGCGAAGTGGACACCTGGAGAGACCATAGTGGTAATGCTCGTTGTGGATGAAAATTGTTGACATTACTATATCAAGGTCAGAGGTGAGAGCGTTATCCGACAGGTCGATACAGGGCCAAAAGGATGCCATAACATCCACGCTGGAGATCGCAAACAGAGGGTGACCGGTAAAGTATATCTGCTTGTAATTACCTATCCTGCACTGAACTTTGCAACACTGAGAGTGTATATATCTCAAATGCAACTAGTTTGCACACGGAATCACGATTGAATTGTTTTTTGGAGTTACCCTTCTACTCGCTTGCCACCAGAAACTGTTTACAAACAACTATTAACTTTTATTTCAAGTACATGAACTATTCTTATGCATATGAACGCAGAAATTTTAAGTTAAACAAATTTGACATCATTAATTGCAAAGCTATATTAAGATAAAAGGTGAAAAAAACCACCAAGGAGCGAGCAATACACATTGCAACATCGTAAAGTATACTGCAATTATAATAAGTGACTTGCAACTCTGTAAAGGTGGAGTGCTACTATTCTAAAGTATAGCATACTGCTCTTTGAAGGTTTTTATTGTTTGAGGAGGTGGAGACGTCCTCTCCTCTGTGTTTCTACCTAGATAGCCATTTATATTTATGAATGTTTTCCCTACGAATGACTTATCTATGAATGGTTTTTATTCTGATTATTTTTATTTTGATTGTTTTTATATGTACAAATAACACTAATATAGTATGCATATGTATGTATTGATTTGAAAATTAAATATTAACATATTTTACTCATATGTATTTTATATTCATTTAATTTATTTCATCGATTATTGACCAATTGATTAACATCCCTAGCTATCCTATATTTACATATAGGTGAAGCGCTGTTTATACTTTCCCTTAAATAGTTGTACGCTTAGCTAGAGTAGATATTGCTCCCTCCACCTTAGGGACCGTTTGCCAAGAGTCCTTAATGGAGTCTGATATGGGAAACATTTTCTTAAAATTAGGAGGGGGATAGAACGGTATGCCTGGTCTATCCCATTCCTTTCTAACAATTTCCGAAATTCTTTTGGGAACCGGAAAAACATCAGTGTAAGTAGGAACTTCTAGATATTTATCCATCTTACACAATTTTTCTGGAGGAATTGTAATAGGTTCACAATCATCCAGAGTCGCTAGGACCTCCCTGAGTAACAGGCAAAGGTGTTCAAGTTTAAATTTAAACATTGTGAGGGTATATCGGATACGGCTACTAAAGCGTCAGATGGCTCAGCATTTGCTCTTAACCCAGAGCTGACACGCTTTCCTTGTAAACCAGGCAGTTTAGAGAAAACCTCTGTGAGGGTTTTACTCATAACTGTGGCCATGTCTTGTAAAGTAAATGAATTAGACGCACTAGAGGTACTTGGAGTCACTTGTGCGGGCGTTACTGGTTGTGACACTTGGGGAGAGCTAGATGCTAAACCCTCATTTCCTTCGAACTGAGAATCATCTATTGCAATATTTTTAAGTGCTAAAATATGCTCTTTATAATTTATAGACATATCAGTGCAAGTGGGACACATTCTAAGAGGGGGTTCCACAATGGCTTCTAAACACATTGAACAAGGATTTTCCTTGGTGTCAGACATGTTAAACAGGCTAGTAATGTAACAAGCAAGCTTGGAAAACACTTTAATCAAAGTAAATAACACTTTAAACAAAAACGGTACTGTGCCTTTAAGAGAAAAAAAGCTGCACAAACTCTGCAAAACAGTGTAAAAAAGCAGTAAACACAACAAATTTTTTACAGTAGCATCATAAAGCCTTAGTAACTTTGCACAACTTTGCAAATAAACAATTAACCCCTTAATGTAAAAACCGGATTGAAAAAACTTCAAAACCGGTAAAATAACGTTCAGCACCTTGCCACAGCTCTGCTGTGGCGCCTACCTGCCCTTTAGGAACGATTTGTGGGGAAAAAACCTCTTTACAGCCCTCAAATACAGCAGGAATCTCTGGAGAAGTAGCTGGATGCTTCTGAGGTAAATAAACTGTGCAACTGAAAATAGGCCCCTCCCACCTCACTCGAAGTTATGAGGCCTAAAAAACACCACAGAGTGTTTCTTAAACTAGCCAAGTGGGTTAATAACCCTTAAACAAGCCACACAGCCCCTTAAAGTCCCTCAAAAAACGTTTTATTTGTAACTAAACCAAAACGTTTTTTCCTATCAGTGTCACCAGTAACTAATGAGCCCTTTGTGCAAGCTGGGATTCTTACTAAGTCTCTGAATACAGCTTACCTTTCCCTAATGGGGATATTGCCAGCCTTTTCTAGAAATAACACAGTCTGTCTAGAAAAAAATAGTCTGAACATACCTTAATGCAGTTTAGCCTGCAAACTGTTCCCCCAACTGAAGTTTTCCTGTACTCTTCAGCCCTTGTGAGAACAGCAGTGGATCTTAGTTACAAAATGCTAAGATCATCATCCTCCTTGCAGAAATCTTCATCCCTTTTCTGCCAGAGAGTAAATAGTACACACCGGTGCCATTTAAAATAACAAACTTTTGCTTGAGAAAATAAAAACTAACATTTTTGTCACCACACTCACTTTGCCCTTCCTAGCAATTAAGCAGGCAGAGAGAATGACTGGGGGTGGAGCTAAGGGAGGAGCTATATAGACAGCTCTGCTGTGGGTGCTCTCTCTGCCACTTCCTGCAGGGAAGGAGAATATCCCACAAGTATGGATGAATCCGTGGACTCGATACATCTTACAAGAGAAATAGGCCCCACCCACAATGGACGTCGCTCTGGAAATTTAAACTACCTCATGTAAAACAGTTTTAAACTGCCATGTGGTCCCCAAAACACAATAAAAGCCATCCTTTTGTTTAGATATATATAATAAAAAATTAGTAATATATCCCAGTGTCTTAATTATATGCTGCCTTTGAGTTGCATAAGTATTAGAAAACAAACACCTAGGAGTACAGTAACACCATTTTGCATATAGGACTACTGCTTACGCTGTTCCCACTATGAGGAACCCAATCAGCCAGTTCTGATATATTAAATCTCCTCAGAAGTAAAAAGGCTGAAACATACCTCAAATGCTGCTTGCTGTATGAGACTGTTCTCCACACTGAAGAATTTTCCCATATTACCTTCAGATCTGTGGGAACCATAATTGATCTTAGTAACTGCTGCTAAAATCATCACATTCAGGGGGAAATCTTCTTCCATATCCCCCCTGTAAGGGTTAACTCTCTGTGCCTCTGTTTGGTTCCTCCCTCTTGCTCAATTTTGCCTATTTAAACACTGATCTCCCAGCTACCTTTGCTGGTTAATTGAGTTGTACTCATCTTTAGCACTGCTCTAAGCTACCTGCCACACGAATATCAGGACTCCCTATTTTTCCTGACCTTCGATTTGTCCGCATTGCATCCTGCATTGCATTCAACTGCTGAGGCTTACTTTCCATCTACCGGAGCGCTCCGAGGACTTCTGCTAATCCGCACTAACGTATCAGCCGATACGTCATCAGCTACCGCCCGCATCTCCACTCTGCCTCTCAGTGACTCACAGCCTCTAAGCCACGCTGACGCCGTTGCAGCTCTCCAGCTTCTCTCCCACTCCGGATCAGGTTTGACTGTATAAACTAAGTAATTAATTTGCCTCTCAGTCCAAACTTTCCAGTTCTTCCCCGGATACTTTTAGCTTCAATAACTGGTAATTTTGTTATCATATTACATTGCATATCTCCACTGTCCTTATCATTTATATGCTTACTCTACCTAACACACTGCCACATTAGGTAATGGTATGTTTTACCTAGATATACTTACTACCTGCAGAGTGGCTAAAACTAAATATCACTTTGGGTTACCTAATTCATTACTAGGTGAACCAGGTGAAACAAAACCAATCATAATCTCTATATATCTATGTTATTACAATACAGCTTACTTAGTTCCCAGATACATATTGATAGATGTTTTTTGCACATTTATGATCCTTACAGAATTAACCAGCCATAAGAGTAATAGGAACTAGAGTTGAAACTTTATTTTGTTCCTATAGAATTTCCTGAATAAACTAGGATTATGGATCAAGAAACGATATGTAATAGGATACAAACATTGTCTGATAGGATGGACACTTTATCCAATTCCTTCCATGAACTGCAGGTTGAAAACCAGGCTCTAAAAGCCTGTTTAAGGGAAGTACTCGCTCCTAAACCTGCAACTGCAGAAATTCACCCTGAGCCCCTAGTCTCTCCCCCAGAAAAATTCTCTGGAGAACGTTCCCAATTCAGGGAATTTAAAAACTCCTGTATGTTAATGTTTGAAATGAAGCCCAAAACCTACCCATCAGAAAGATCTAGAGTTCTTACTGTGATTTCTTACCTCCGAGGGGAGGCTAGGGCCTGGGCAGATACATTCTATGAGTCTGAAGATCCCATTTTGGGTTCTCTTGCTACCTTTTTTACACAAATGTCAGCATTGTATGATGACCCCTATAGGCAGGTTTCTGCAGAAAATGCCTTGCAGTCACTCAAGCAGAAAAAGAATCAAGTAGAAACTTACATTGCACAATTCAAAATATATGCCAGAGACTCAGAATGGAATGAGGTTTCCCTCAAGACTCAGTTTAGACTAGGTCTTTCTGAAGAGATCAAGGACGAACTGTCACGCATTGGAATACCTACTTCCTTAGAAGATTTTTTTGCCTTGACCATTAGTATAGACAGGCGCCTCAGGGAAAGGCGAACTGAAAGGGCTAATTATTCTAAAAGTTATCTTCCTACCACCTCGTATCAACCAAGAGACTCACCCCAACCTATGGACATAGGAATCCTTAAAGGGCCTTTGACCACTCAAGAAAAGTACAGAAGGAAGCAATTAAAGTTATGCATGTATTGTGCCTGTCCTACCCATGACGTTAAGGACTGTCCAGTTCTATTGAAGAATAAGAAGGGTAAGATATTGGATTCCTCAGTTAGCCTTCTAACTAAATCTAGTAATACTACTTACATAACAATCTTATTTTGCAGTGGGATCAGCACAAGATCACCACTGAAGCTATTGTGGATACTGGTGCGTGTAGAAACTTTGTTGATCTAGATTTTGTGATTAAAAATAAAATTCCAGTTGTGAATAAGCATACCCCAGTCTCTGTCAAGGTTATTGATGGCACTTTACTCTCGTCTGGTCCTGTAGTTCATCACACCATCCCCCTACAGGTAATTTTTAATCCTCAGGTTTCTGAAGCTTTGTCTTTTGATGTGATCTCCTCACCTATGTTCAATATCATACTTGGTATTGATTGGTTATGTACACATAAACCTTACATAAACTGGGCTGGCTGCAGTCTTACTTTTCCTAATAATCAAAATGCTTCCAAAACCAATAATGATTTAAATATCTTGCACATCGATGACTCTATTTTGCCACCTCAGTACGCTGAATTTTCTGATGTTTTTAACAAAAAAGACGCAGAGTCTTTACCACCCCATAGGGCATATGACTGCCCGATTGATTTACTCCCAGGTGTTAGCATTCCGTTTGGGCATATATACCCACTCTCAAAGCCTGAATTGGAACACCTAAAAAATTACATTGATGATAACTTAAAAAAGGGTTTCATAAGACCCAGTACCTCCCCTGCGGGGGCAGGTATATTTTTTGTAACAAATAAGGATGGCTCCTTGAGACCCATCATTGACTACAGAGAGCTTAACAAGCGTACTCGAAAAAATAAATACCCCCTACCACTTAACCCAGAGTTAATAGAAAGATTACGAGGTGCCACGGTTTTCACTAAGTTAGAACTCCGTGGTGCCTACAATCTGATACGAATGAGGGCTGGAGATGAGTGGCTCACTGCATTCCGAACCCGTTATGGGTTATTTGAGTATACAGTGATGCCATTTGGACTCTGTAACGCTCCAGCTACATTTCAGTGCCTGATCAATGACCTATTCAGGGATGTGCTGGACGTTTACATTGTCGTTTATCTTGACGACATACTAATTTTTTCCCAAAATCTTGAACAACATAGACTACATGTAAAAGAAGTCTTATCTAGATTACGAAAAAACAATTTGTACGCTAAACTCTAAAAGTGTACATTCGAGTCTACCGAAATCTCTTTCTTAGGGTATCAGATATCCCCTTCTGGTATTAAGATGCAGAATGACAAAATTCAAGCAATCCTCGATTGGCCAACCCCCCATAATAGGAAAGATGTACAACGCTTCCTAGGATTCTCTAACTTTTACCGTAAATTCATACCAGGCTTTGCTGCTATAACCAAGCCCTTAACTGAACTCACCAAGTTGGATCATCCATTCAATTGGACCACACAGACACAATCTGTCTTCGATTTGCTGAAATCCAAATTTACTACTGCTCCTATTTTACAATACCCAGATATGGATAAACAGTTCATATTGGAGGTTGATGCTTCAGATTTTGCCATCGCAGCCGTTCTTTCACAGAGGAAGTCATTCAAGGACCCTCTCCATCCAGTGGCCTATTTTTCAAGGTTAATGCAACCAGCTGAGTTAAACTATCCCGTCGGAGAAAAAGAATTACTTGCTATCAAATGCTCTTTCGATCAATGGAGGCATTTATTGGAAGGATCAACTCATCCCACAGTTATTTATACGGATCACAAAAACCTCCAGTACCTACAAACCAACCGTACTCTGTCCTCCAGACAACTCCGCTGGAGTTTGTATTTCTCACGATTCCAGTATATTATCACCTATAGACCTGGCACTAAAAATGGTAAGGCTGATGCTCTTTCTAGGCAAGGACAAAAGACACCTACTGAGAATCTACCTTCTACAATTATTCCTAAACACTGTATCCTGGGCTTACTCACTGAATCAAATCAAATATTCAGTGATGCCATGAAGTGTGATACATCATTACCCATACCCGGCCTCATCAGAGGTTCAGAAGGCCTACTATATAAGGAAGGTAAATTATATGTACTTTCTACCCTTCGTACAGATATTCTTAGGTCAGTATATAACTCTCCTTTAGCTGGACACATGGGTAAAGCAAAAACTAGTGAACTACTTAAGAGATCCTATTGGTGGCCTACTATGATCTCTGACTTGAAAGAATTTTTAGCTCGCTGTACAACTTGTACCACCTCTAAGCATTCTAAACAACTCCCAATGGGACTACTTCAATCCTTACCTGTACCACACAGGTCTTGGGAAGTGGTTTCAATGGATTTTATTGTAGACCTTCCAGTGTCTAATGGGTACTCTGTAATCCTTGTAGTTGTCGATGTTCTCTCTAAGATGGCACATTTCGTCCCTGTTGCATCGGTACCCACTTCAAAACAGACTTGTGATTTAATCATTCAGAATGTCATTCGTCTTCATGGTATACCTAAGGCTTTTTTAAGTGATCGAGGATCTCAATTCTTTGTGAGGCTCTTCACATCGAACGCAAACTGAGCACTTCCTACCATCCCCAGACGAATGGCCAGACGGAAAGGGTTAATCAGTGGCTGGAGCAGTACTTACGGTGCTATTGCTCACATCAACAGGACTCTTGGGCTACGTTTCTACCTTTGGCAGAGTTTGCCTATAATAACCACCAAAGTTCTACCACTGGTTTCAGTCCCTTCTACCTGAATAATGGACTCCATCCTCCATTCTCGCTACTACCCAGGGTGGAGACTCCCTGTCCTCAGGTGAATGATTTAGTGAATGACATCTCTACCACTCTTTCTATTGTACAAGACAACATACTTCAAGCTCAAGCGTCTCAACGACGATACTACGATCTACGACATCGAGCTAGCCCATGTTACACCGTTGGACAATTTGTTTGGTTGTCCACAAATACCATATCCATGTAAAAAATTGGGCAAGTTGTTCATTGGACCCTACCGCATCCTACACGTTCCTAGTCCGGTTACAGTGACTTTGCAGCTTCCATCATCATTCAAGATCCATCCGACTTTCCACGTCTCTTTGGTTAAACTTTGCGATCATCCGCCTGCCGATACGGCTCCGCTGCACTCAGCAGTTGCTGTGCCTCCTGATGATCAATATGAGGTTCATAGTATTTTGGACTCTCGCTTCAGACGTGGGGAACTCTTCTATCTCGTACATTGGAAAGGTTTTGGACATCAGGACGATTCCTGGGAACCTGCATCCAATCTCTCTGCTCCAAGGTTGGTCTCCTTATTCCATAGACGTAATCCTGATCGTCCTAAGCCCTGAACCTCGCTGTGGTTCTTTAAGTGGGGGACTCTGTAAGGGTTAACTCTCTGTGCCTCTGTTTGGATCCTCCCTCTTGCTCAATTTTGCCTATTTAAACACTTATCTCCCAGCTACCTTTGCTGGTTAATTGAGTTGTACTCATCTTTAGCACTGCTCTAAGCTACCTGCCACACGAATATCAGGACTCCCTATTTTTCCTGACCTTCGATTTGTCCGCATTGCATCCTGCATTGCATTCAACTGCTGAGGCTTACTTTCCATCTACCGGAGCGCTCCGAGGACTTCTGCTAATCCGCACTAACGTATCAGCCGATACGTCATCAGCTACCGCCCGCATCTCCACTCTGCCTCTCAGTGACTCACAGCCTCTAAGCCACGCTGACGCCGCTGCAGCTCTCCGGCTTCTCTCCCACTCCGGATCAGGTTTGACTGTATAAACTAAGTAATTAATTTGCCTCTCAGTCCAAACTTTCCAGTTCTTCCCCGGATACTTTTAGCTTCAATAACTGGTAATTTTGTTATCATATTACATTGCATATCTCCACTGTCCTTATCATTTCCATGCTTACTCTACCTAACACACTGCCACATTAGGTAATAGTATGTTTTACCTAGATATACTTACTACCTGCAGAGTGGCTAAAACTAAATATCACTTTGGGTTACCTAATTCATTACTAGGTGAACCAGGTGAAACAAAACCAATCATAATCTCTATATATCTATGTTATTACAATACAGCTTACTTAGTTCCCAGATACATATTGATAGATGTTTTTTGCACATTTATGATCCTTACACCCCCTGAGCCAAATAGTACTCACCGGTACCATTTAAAATAAAAAACATCTTGATTGAAGAAAATAAAACTATAATTTTATCAACACTATCACTTTACCCTTCCTATTACTAGCATAGGCAAAGAGAATGGCTGGGGGGACGAGTTAGGGGAGGAGCTATATAACAGCTCTGCTGTGGTGCTCCTTGCCACTTCCTGTTAGCAGGAGGATAAATCCCACAAGTAAGGATGAAACCCGTGGACTCGGCATATCTTGTAAAAGAAATCACATATGTAAACACATACATACAAATCATGAACACACATAAACATGCATATATGCACACATAAATACACACATTAGAACACACATACACACAACAATATATACACATATAAACTAAACATACACATAAAAATACCATACATGCATACACAAATATATTCACACAAGCACAAACATATACATATGTACTCACTCACACACATACATGCACACACAAAAATACAATTCATACACACACACTAATTTATTCACACAAACACACACATATATACATAAAAAATATGACACATGCACACACACGCATACATAAACAAATATAATCACACATATGCGTCCACACGCATACATAAACTAATATAGTCACACACACACATATGCACACACACGCATACATAAACTAATATAGTCACACACACACACATATATGCACACACACGCATACATAAACTAATATAGTCACACACACATATGCACACACACACATACATAAACTAATATAGTCACACACACATATGCCCACACACGCATACATAAACTAATATAGTCACACACACACACATATGCATACACACCACACGTATACATAAACTAATATAGTCACACACACACACATAAGTATACACACGCATACATAAACTAATATAGTCACACACACACATACATAAACTAATATAGTCACACACACACACATATGCATACACACACGCATACATAAACTAATATAGTCACACACACACATATGCACACACATGCATACATAAACTAATATAGTCACACACACACATATGCACACACACGCATACATAAACCAATATAGACACGCATACATAAACTAATATAGTCACACACACATATGCACACACACACATAAACTAATATAGTCACGCACACACACGCATACATAAACTAATATAGTCACGCACACACATATGCATAAACTAATATAGTCACACACACGCATACATAAACTAATATAGTCACACACACATATGCACACACACGCATACATAAACTAATATAGTCACACACACACGCATACATAAACTAATATAGTCACACACACATATGCATACACACGCATACATAAACTAATATGGTCACACACACACATATGCATACACACGCATACATAAACTAATATAGTCACGCACACACACACATACATAAACTAATATAGTCACACACACACATATACATAAACTAATATAGTCACACACACACATATGCACGCACACATATACATAAACTAATATAGTCAAACACACATATGCATACACACGCATACATAAACTAATATAGTCACACACACACATATGCACACACACGCATACATAAACTAATATAGTCACACACGCATACATAAACTAATATAGTCACACACATATGCACACACACACAGATACATAAACTAATATAGTCACACACGCATACATAAACTAATATAGTCCCACACATACATATGCACACACACGCATACATAAACTAATATAGTCGCACACACACGCATACATGAACTAATATAGTCACACACACACATATGCACACGCACGCATACATAAACTATTATAGTCACACACACACATACATAAACTAATATAGTCACACACACACATATGCACACACACCCATACATAAACTAATATAGTCACACACACACATATGCATACACACGCATACATAAATTAATATAGTCACACACACACATATGCACCCACAGATATACATAAACTAATATATTCACACACACATATGCACACACACGCATACATAAACTAATATAGTCACACACACATATGCACACGCACGCATACATAAACTAATATAGTCACACACATATGCACACACACACGTACATAAACTAATATAGTCACACACACGCATACATAAACTAATATAGTCACGCACACACATATGCACACACAAACATACATAAACTAATATAGTCACACACACACACATACATAAACTAATATAGTCACACACACACACATACATAAACTAATATAGTCACACACACACACATACATAAACTAATATAGTCACACACACAAACATACATAAACTAATATAGTCACACACACACACATACATAAACTAATATAGTCACACACACATATGCACACACACGCTTACATAAACTAATATAGTCACACACACACATATGCACACACAGATACATAAACTAATATAGTCACACACGCATACATAAACTAATATAGTCACACACATATGCACACACACACAGATACATAAACTAATATAGTCACACACGCATACATAAACTAATATAGTCCCACACATACATATGCACACACACGCATACATAAACTAATATAGTCGCACACACACGCATACATGAACTAATATAGTCACACACACACATATGCACACACACGCATACATAAACCAATATAGACACACATACATAAACTAATATAGTCACACACACATACATAAACTAATATAGTGGCACACACACGCATACATAAACTAATATAGTCACGCACACACATATGCATACACACGTATACATAAACTAATATAGTTGCACACACACTTATACATAAACTAATATAGTCACACACACATATGCACACACGCATACATAAACTAATATAGTCACATACACGCGCATACATAAACTAATATAGTCACACACACACATATGCATACACACACGCATACATAAACTAATATAGTCACACACACATATGCACACACACGCATACATAAACTAATATAGTCACACACACACATATGCACACACACACATAAATAAACTAATATAGTCACACACACACATATGCACACACACGCATACATAAACTAATATAGTCACACACACACATATGCACACACACGCATACATAAACTAATATAGTCACACACACACATATGCACACACACACATAAATAAACTAATATAGTCACACACACATATACATAAACTAATATAGTCACACACACACATATGCACACACACATATACATAAACTAATATAGTCACACACATACATATGCACACACACGCATACATAAACTAATATAGTCGCACACACACGCATACATAAACTAATATAGTCACGCACACACATATGCATAAACTAATATAGTCACACACACGCATACATAAACTAATATAGTCACACACACGCATACATAAACTAATATAGTCACACACACACACACACATATGCACACACACGCATACATAAACTAATATAGTCACGCACACACATATGCATACACACGTATACATAAACTAATATAGTTGCACACACACGTATACATAAACTAATATAGTCACACACACATATGCACACACACGCATACATAAACTAATATAGTCACACACACACACACGCATACATAAACTAATATAGTCACACACACATATGCATACACACGCATACATAAACTAATATGGTCACACACACACATATGCATACACACGCATACATAAACTAATATAGTCACGCACACACACACATACATAAACTAATATAGTCACACACACACATATACATAAACTAATATAGTCACACACACACACATATGCACACACACATATACATAAACTAATATAGTCACTCACACACACACATATGCACACACACGCATACATAAACTAATATAGTCACACACACACACATTTGCACACACAGATACATAAACTAATATAGTCACACACACGCATTTATAAACTAATATAGTCACACACACACATATGCACACACACAGATACATAAACTAATATAGTCACACACACACACACACATATGCACACACACGCATTTATAAACTAATATAGTCAAACACACATATGCACACACACGCATATATAAACTAATATAGTCACACACACACATATGCACACACACGCATATATAAACTAATATAGTCAAACACACATATTCACACACACGCATACATAAACTAATATAGTCACACACACACATATGCACACGCACGCATACATAAACTATTATAGTCACACACACACATATGCACACACACGCATACATAAACTAATATAGTCACACACACACATATGCACACACACCCATACATAAACTAATATAGTCACACACACACATATGCATACACACGCATACATTAATTAATATAGTCACACACACACATATGCACCCACAGATATACATAAACTAATATATTCACACACACATATGCACACACACGCATACATAAACTAATATAGTCACACACATATGCACACACACACATACATAAACTAATATAGTCACACACACACGCATACATAAACTAATATAGTCACGCACACACATATGCACACACAAACATACATAAACTAATATAGTCACACACACACACATACATAAACTAATATAGTCACACACACATATGCACACACACGCTTACATAAACTAATATAGTCACACACGCACATATGCACACACAGATACAAAAACTAATATAGTCACACACGCATACATAAACTAATATAGTCACACACATATGCACACACACACAGATACATAAACTAATATAGTCACACACGCATACATAAACTAATATAGTCCCACACATACATATGCACACACACGCATACATAAACTAATATAGTCGCACACACACGCATACATGAACTAATATAGTCACACACACACATATGCACACACACGCATACATAAACCAATATAGACACACATACATAAACTAATATAGTCACACACACATACATAAACTAATATAGTGGCACACACACGCATACATAAACTAATATAGTCACGCACACACATATGCATACACACGTATACATAAACTAATATAGTTGCACACACACTTATACATAAACTAATATAGTCACACACACATATGCACACACGCATACATAAACTAATATAGTCACATACACGCGCATACATAAACTAATATAGTCACACACACACATATGCATACACACACGCATACATAAACTAATATAGTCACACACACATATGCACACACACGCATACATAAACTAATATAGTCACACACACACATATGCACACACACACATAAATAAACTAATATAGTCACACACACATATACATAAACTAATATAGTCACACACACACATATGCACACACACATATACATAAACTAATATAGTCACACACACACACATATGCACACACACGCATACATAAACTAATATAGTCACACACACACATGCACATACACAGATACATAAACTAATATAGTCACACACACACATTTATAAACTAATATAGTCACACACACACATATGCACACACACAGATACATAAACTAATATAGTCACACACACACACATATGCACACACACGCATACATAAACTATTATAGTCACACACACATATACACACACACGCATAGATAAACTAATATAGTCACACACACACATATGCACACGCACGCATACATAAACTATTATAGTCACACACACACATATGCACACACACGCATACATAAACTAATATAGTCACACACACACATATGCACACACACGCATACATAAACTAATATATGCACACACACGCATTCATAAACTAATATAGTCACACACACACATATACATAAACTAATATAGTCACACAAACATATGCACACACGCATACATAAACTAATATAGTCACACACACATATGCACACGCACGCATACATAAACTAATATAGTCACACACATATGCACACACACACATACATAAACTAATATAGTCACACACACACACACATACATAAACTAATATAGTCACGCACACACATATGCACACACACACATACATAAACTAATATAGTCACACACATACATAAACTAATATAGTCACACACATATATGCACACACACGCATACATAAACTAATATAGTCACACACACACATATGCACACACAGATACATAAACTAATATAGTCACACACGCATACATAAACTAATATAGTCACACACACACACATATGCACACACACAGATACATAAACTAATATAGTCACACATGCATACATAAACTAGTATAGTCACACACACATATATGCACACACGCATACATAAACTAATATAGTCACACACACACATATGCACACACACGCATACATAAACTAATATAGTCGCACACACACGCATACCTAAACTAATATAGTCATACACACACGCATACATAAACTAATATAGTCACACACACATATGCATACACACACGCATACATAAACTAATATAGTCACACACACACATATGCATACACATGCATACATAAAATAATATAGTCACACACACACACACACACGCATACATAAAATAATATAGTCACACACACACGCATACATAAACTAATATAGTCACACACACATATGCACACGCACGCATACATAAACTAATATAGTCACACACATATATGCACACACACGCATACATAAACTAATATAGTCACACACACGCATACATAAACTAATATAGTCACACACACATATGCATACACACACGCATACATAAACTAATATAGTCACACACACACATATGCATACACACGCATACATAAAATAATATAGTCACACACACACAAATGCACACACACGCATACATAAACTAATATAGTCACACACACACACGCATACATAAACTAATATAGTCACACACACATATGTAAACATAAACTAATATAGTCACACACACACATATGCACACACACGCATACATAAACTAATATAGTCACACACACATGCATACATAAACTAATATAGTCACACACACATATGCATACACACGCATACATAAACTAATATAGTCACATACATATGCACACACACGCATACATAAACTAATATAGTCACACACACATATGCATACACACGCATACATAAACTAATATACTCACACACACATATATACATATACATACACACACATACATAAACTAATATAGTCACACACACACGCATACATAAACTAATATAGTCACACACACATATGTAAACATAAACTAATATAGTCACACACACACATATGCACACACACGCATACATAAACTAATATAGTCACACACACATGCATACATAAACTAATATAGTCACACACACATATGCATACACACGCATACATAAACTAATATAGTCACATACATATGCACACACACGCATACATAAACTAATATAGTCACACACACATATGCATACACACGCATACATAAACTAATATACTCACACACACATATATACATATACATACACACACATACATAAACTAATATACTCACACACACATATATACATATACATACACACGCATACCTAAACTAATATAGTCATACACACACGCATACATAAACTAATATAGTCACACACACATATGCATACACACACGCATACATAAACTAATATAGTCACACACACACATATGCATACACATGCATACATAAAATAATATAGTCACACACACACACACACACGCATACATAAAATAATATAGTCACACACACACGCATACATAAACTAATATAGTCACACACACATATGCACACGCACGCATACATAAACTAATATAGTCACACACATATATGCACACACACGCATACATAAACTAATATAGTCACACACACGCATACATAAACTAATATAGTCACACACACATATGCATACACACACGCATACATAAACTAATATAGTCACACACACACATATGCATACACACGCATACATAAAATAATATAGTCACACACACACAAATGCACACACACGCATACATAAACTAATATAGTCACACACACACACGCATACATAAACTAATATAGTCACACACACATATGTAAACATAAACTAATATAGTCACACACACACATATGCACACACACGCATACATAAACTAATATAGTCACACACACATGCATACATAAACTAATATAGTCACACACACATATGCATACACACGCATACATAAACTAATATAGTCACATACATATGCACACACACGCATACATAAACTAATATAGTCACACACACATATGCATACACACGCATACATAAACTAATATACTCACACACACATATATACATATACATACACACACATACATAAACTAATATAGTCACACACACATATGCATACACACACATACATAAACTAATATAGTCACACACACACATATGCACACACACACATAAATAAACTAATATAGTCACACACGCATACATAAACTAATATAGTCACACACACACATATGCATACACACGCATACACAAACTAACATAGTCACACACACACATATGCACACACACGCATACATAAAATAATATAGTCACACACACACATATGCACACACATAATTAATTAAATGCCCTATCCTCCTGGCTTGCTGGAAAACTTTAATAACAGGAGCCATAAAACTGACTCAACCAAATAACTATGTACAACTATAACACACTTAAATAACTTTACATATAACTGTAATAACTGGAATAAATACACAGACACAGGTGTATGGGAAAAGACCCGTGGGTCACATTTATTGCAGAACCTGAGAACCGGCTGGACTCAACGGGGCCAGCTAAAACATGTGGCGGTAATCTAGTTAGGAGTAAGGAACCCCCTGCTAGGAAGAATGGACCGCGCCCGTGAATGCCCACACAAGCGGAGCTCAGCTGCCGCAGAAGCTTAGGGAGTTCTCGGCATCTTAGAATGGGAGGGACCCCAGGCGCGCGCCTGCAGAGATCACCCTCCCCTGGGCAGCCATCACTCTACCTCTGATGGCAAACCGGGGCGCGGACCAACCGCCTTACCAGGGTGTACAGTAAAGATCTCCGAACCAGTAGGACCAGGTGTGACTAGACGCGTATCCATGCCACTACCTGGGGAGTAAAAAACTACCGTCCTTGGACTTATGGAAACAAGTCGCGTAGCCCTCATCCAGCCTCGGACACCTAGCTGAAACACCCTGGTGATGTAGCAGCCTAAAGATTGCCGTATGAACCAATGCAGGGAGGGAGCGACGCTGTGAAGATGAGCTGGAAAAGAGGGTTTGGGGCCTGGGAGCTGACTACTTAAAGGGTAAGCTAAACCCCACCCTCACTACTGCAACATTGTTGCAACTTCACAGCAGCACACTCCTAAGGGCCTTAATTATTATGGTCATTCTGGGCTATGCTGCCCTCCACTGTCTTAATTAATTAAATGCCCTATCCTCCTGGCTTGCTGGAAAACTTTAATAACAGGAGCCATAAAACTGACTCAACCAAATAACTATGTACAACTATAACACACTTAAATAACTTTACATATAACTGTAATAACTGGAATAAATACACAGACACAGGTGTATGGGAAAAGACCCGTGGGTCACGTTTATTGCATAACCTGAGAACCGGCTGGACTCAACGGGGCCAGCTAAAACATGTGGCGGCAATCTAGTTAGGAGTAAGGAACCCCCTGCTAGGAAGAATGGACCGCGCCCGTGAATGCCCACACAAGCGGAGCTCAGCTGCCGCAGAAGCTTAGGGAGTTCTCGGCATCTTAGAATGGGAGGGACCCCAGGCGCGCGCCTGCAGAGATCACCCTCCCCTGGGCAGCCATCACTCTACCTCTGATGGCAAACCGGGGCGCGGACCAACCGCCACAAGAGATAGCCCAACAGGCTCACCTCTTGCCGCCACACCTATAGATGTATCAATATAGCACGCCTCAAATTACAGAGGAACAGGTCAATGCCTCTCTCAGAGAGGTGCACCCCATCCCTTCTGTAGAGGCACCTCTCAGCCGTTGAAATGTTCCCATGTTCTACAACAAACCCTCCTGACTGCCCTAAGAAAATCCTAACTTCCCTGGTGATTTTCTTGCAGACCTGGAAAGCTGCGCGATGGGATTGCATATGGCGCCATTCTATCCTGGGAATGATGTTGGACCATCCTATCCTGACCTGGGGAATCCAAGCCTGAAACGTGCGCAGATCCGATTGAATCACTGCACTGAGCTGCTTGCATGGCAGGAGCCCCATATCATTCCCCCCGGCATGAATGATAAGTACATGGGGTTTCTCCCACCTGCACAAGGCCCCCTGCAGTAAATCAGGCAGAGCTTGCCGCATAAGCCCCCTGCGCCCTAACCACCTAACAGTGACTCGGGATGAGGGAAACCCCAGCTGACGCCCATCTGGTCTCGCAATCGCCCGCAGCTCCGCCCAGTGGATGTATGAATGCCCCGTAATCCATACTCTCAGTGGACCGCTCCTTGGTCCTAAGAAAAGAAACAGAGGTTAACCATTGCACCTGCAAAACATAATCATCATCTAAACAGTCAAAGGCCTAACATATAACAGATACCTTTGTGACCTCCATCTCCCTAGAGCTCTAATATGGTCAGCTGACCAACCTAAACTAGCGGCAGTGGTAGCCGCGCCCACTCTAAAAGAATGGGGAGCGATGACCCTTGGGTCAAGACCTGCCCTTGATGCTGCCTAGGCCAATACCTTCCTAAACTGGAACCTAGTCAACGGGGAACCGTCCACGTGGACTAGGAACTGTGAGGAGCCCTCAGGACGCACATCCATATAGGCTTTGATCAGTCTGACCGGGCAGCAGACAGACTCACCATGGGCCGGCAAAGATAACCAAGTACCTCTCCCCTCTTGGTCTGTTTTGGATCTGGGGATGAAAACCAGAATAGACGACTCATCGTCCCTGACATGGGAAAGTAAAAGACCTCCCATCTTATTCCTAGAGGGCGGGACAATTTCCCCTACCCTAAGAGCCCCGTGAAAAGCCAGCCCAAAGGCGTCTGAAAACAGGGTAGCTTCGTAGGCGGATGAACAAACCGCCGGCAAAACCTGGCACAACGTTACCAGATGCTCAATGGTAACTGGTTCCCTAAAATCCCTAGTCCTGGGCACCATACGCCCCCAGCCTCGAAGTACCTGCCTAACCAGGAAGGTTCTTGACGAGTCTGCAAGTCCATACAGTTTGCAGAAGAAGGACACCGCCGCCAGGCGTGACCCAACCGCACTCTTTGAAACTCCATTACCTTTAAGTTCAGTAATCCATTCAAGTAAGCCCCACTGGTCACCATCACAGGAAGGACGGCCCCTGGAATCACAAAAAGTGATCCACTCCGTCAAGTGTTTCACATAGGTAGTCCAGGTGGACGGAGCGAGAGAAGAACGAACCATCGCAATCAAGGGGCCCCATCCAGCGCCACCTGCCATAAGTAAGTAGGACAAGGCAATCCGTTAATGTCCGCATCGGGCACCAACGCATGAAATGCTTCCCATTGAAAATGGGAGAGCGTATCCGCAATCCTATTCTGGACGCCCGGGACATGCTTAGCACGGAACCTGATATTCAGGTGCAGACACCTCAGCACCAACAGCCTCAAATATCGCACAACCGGAGGGGAACTAGATGAGAGCTTGTTGACAGCATAAACAACACTCATGTTATCAGTCCAGAAAATCACCTCACAGTCCCGAAGCTGGTCACCCCAAATGTCAAGAGCGACAAGGATGGGAAACAGTTCAAGAAGGCACAGGTTCCTAACCAAGCCTCATTCTACCCACGCGCCGGGCCACGGGCCGGCACTCCATTGCCCGGCCAAGAAAGCCCCGTACCCGTGAGACCCAGCCGCATCAGTGAACAACTGAATCGCCGCGTTAGAAGGAACAACCTCCCGCCACAGGCAGATCCCGTTAATGTGGAGAAGAAATTCTTCCCAGACCTTAAGATATTCTAACATCTCAGAAGACACACGGAACCTCCGAGTCTGCAATCTTTCCCCGCACAACTGCCACTCCAGCCTGCGGAGGAATATCCTACCCATAGGAATAATCCTCCCGGCAGAATTCAGCAAACCCAATAGGATTTGAAGGTCCTTCATGGAGTGATAAAGCTCTGTTCTCATGGCGCGTACTGACTCCAACATGCGCTGTATTTTGTCTTGGGGCAAACGGCACTGCCCCACCACAGAATCAACTTCGATGCCCAGAAAAGTAAGGCACGTGCAAGGACCCTGGGTCTTGTCCTCCGCCAAAGGAACTCCCATTCTATCCATCAGGACCCTAGTGACTTTCATCAAGAATGCAAAGGGTGTACTCAGGCGCCAGCAATACGGAGGCTAAGGTTAAGGTTAAAATAAGGATTTATTATTATGTTATTACAACTGCATGGATCCACGCTAAAATTTTAAAAACAATGATCTAAAAGTCTAAAAACATTCTATCTCTATAGTGAGGAACAGACTGTTATGGAGTTACCCTATACAGTACAATATGTCCCAGTGGGTTACCAAAGGGACAGATAAAAAACAACAATAAGTACAATTGGAAATTAAAAATAATTATGGAAAAAAGTGATTTAAAAAATGAATGTTCAATGGATGATGTCCAAGTGAGTTAATAAAAATTTTTTTATTTCTCTTGGTAGTGAGTGTCCGTGTAAAAATATAAAAAAGGAAAATGAAAAATGTGTAAAATGTAAAAAAAGGAAATCCGAATGTGAAAAATTTTTTCAGTGAAAAAATTATAAGTGCGGTGTCCTGGGAAATTCAAAGTGCGGTGTCCTGGGAAATTCAAAAAAATCAAAGTCAATATTAAAAACAATCCTGTGAGTGCCTCAAAGTGTTTAAGGAAAAAATCCTATAAGTGTCCAAAAGAAATCCTATAAGTGTTCAAAAGAAATCCAATGGTAGTCTGTTTATTCTGTGCTGTCCAGTGTGAAAGAAGGCTCAGTGTATAAAAATAATCAATACACCAAGAATAGTGCACCAAAAATTAAACAACAGAAAAAACCTGCAAGGAAAGAAACAAGACACAATGTGTAAAAACTTCACAATAAAATCCTCCTAATGGAATAGAGCTTACCAGGTCTACGCGTTTCGGCCTCTCATAGGCCTTTATCAAGACTGGTGGTAAGCTGTTTGTGTTGGCCTTTTATAGGGGCTTTGATCTTTGTGACCGGAAGTCTGACTAGTTAGTGACTTCCGGTTTTCCGTTTTTCATTAATATTATAGATTCTATTTTTATTTTTATTGTACATCCTATGACTCATGTTAGACTTTGTGTAAATGCAAGAATTTTGTTAACAATGCCTTATGGCTGTAGGCATTCTGCTCATAGTTCTTAGCCTCCGTATAGTAGTGACGTCACTTCCGGTTTGGGTCTCATCGTAAGCATTCTGGCTGCTAGTTTCACTTACGTCTGGTACAGTTTTACCCTCCTGTTAGTGACACTCGCCAGATGCTTATATTATTAGACTTTGCTGTAATTTTATTCGTAGTTTTAAAGGATTTATTATATATTAAACAATTTTTCTTATTCCGATTTTTAAGTGGTCCCATTGGTCATGACGTCACTAGTTGGCGATCGTGATTGGTTCAGGGGTGTCCGATTCTTAACATTACTTTTTGTGTGTGAATAATTAAGGTGTGTCTGAACCCTATACTCTGATAGGATGTATGTCATCTGGGGTTTGTTTATGTTATATCCCTATACGTTCTTATGACTACTATTAGAGGGAGATCATTCCATTTACGATGTCTTGTAATAGTTTGTTAGGATCCGGTGTGTTTGAATGGGGAAATTATTATATATTTCTTGCCTTATATATTGCGGTTCTATTCCTTAGTGGAATAGATGTGTGTATAGTTTTATAAATCTTTTTGTATGCGGCATGTGATGGGCATTCTCTAATGGAGTAGGATTATTTGTGATTTTATAAATCTTTTTGTATGCGGCATATGCTGAGCATTTTATGTTAAGTCTGCTCAAGATACACTTAACCCTTAACGTATAAGGGTAGTGGTTTCCTAGGGTTTCCTATATCTAATGGAGTTTGTTTCATAAAATAAAATAAAATGAAATTTGTTTTCAACTAAGGTAATAACTCAGTAATGAATTGACAGTGGTTATGTCATCTTTTTCTTAGTAATGAATCAACAGTGATTAACATATTCTTCTTAATAAATGAATTAACAGTGGTTGTGTCGTATTTTTCTTTGTTTGCTTTAGGGGGCGGGTGAGTGGATTGAGAACGGTAAGGGTGACGATATCTGCTGATAATGCTCTGCTTTAAGAGTCAGTCAGCCAATTTATGACATCTTTATCTGGGGGAAAATGTGGTCAAGGGCTTAATTGGTCGGGTGATAAAATCCTTATATGAAGAAGGCTTACTTCTTCTCCATATTTTATAAGTTACTGATCTTAACCTGTCAAGAGAGGATGATTTTTTCAATTTTCCATGTTTGGGCTGTATGTCATACTATGATTTAAATGTAATGTAAATGCTCTTGGGGATGATCTTAACACTCCTTAGAGGGATCGCTTCCCCCATTTCTTATTTATAGGTCATCCTAAATCCTTTAAGTTGTCTATGCCTGAACTGTACAACATATACGTTTATCTACTGTCCATACATATTTTCCTATCTAGTAATTTAATATTTGATACCTTATGGGCACGCCTCTAAAAATCAAGAAAAGTAATTAAAAATAATTATAATTAAGAATAATGACTCAGGAGGATATACAGTCACAGTCGATTCTGTAAAGGACTATTGGGGATATTTGGTGTGGCTACGTAAAACTATGGTTTAGGCCTGAACTGTGCAACATATACGTTTACCTACTGGTCATACATACTTTCCTATCTGGTAATTTAATACCTTATGGGCACGATTCTAAAAAACATTAAAAATAATTAAGGATAATTGTGACTCAGGAGGGTATACAGTGACAGTCAATTCTATAGAGGACTATTGGGGATAATCGGTGTATAGGAACTGGCCTAAGGCAAGATGGTGTGGTGTTGCTACGTGAAACTGTGGTTTAGTGGATATCCCTAATTTATAGGGGCTCTACAAAGAGCTATGGGGAAGGGGAAACTGGGAGGTATTAATCTCTGGCCATGATGATCGAAGTATAATAGTGGGACTTGCTAGTTTGATCTAATATAAAGGGGAGATACCATTTCGCCCTTATGACAACTTATATCCGGGGAGGAGGGATATACAAATTCTGAATAGACTTAATCAGATCAAGTTATATAAGTGGGATAGATCTTCCTTATTGTTTAATCCCTTTGGGTGCAGGCAGTCCAGATTAAAGATCCATTTCGATTCCGCGGTGAGTAATTTCTTCGTGTAATTTCCTCCTCTCCAGTCTTTTTGGATCTTTTGAATTCCCATGAAGGTTAGTTCTTTGATGTTACCTTTATGTTTAGTCGAGAAATGACTATATAGAACTGTATCCATGTTTAACTTCTCGATCAATAATAAATGTTCGCGGATTCTATCTTTTAGAATTCTTGATGTTTGGCCTACGTATTGGAGGCCGCACGAACATTGTAGCATATAGATGACTCCTGTGTCTTGACATCTGATTAGTTCATTTACTTTATATTCTTCTTTGGTGATGTGGCTATGGAATGTGGTAGCTTTCTTTCCGCATTTGCATGCTTTGCATAGCGGGCATGGGAAAAAACCTTTTACTTCTTTCCCAAATGTATCCTGGATGCCCTGCTTTTTCTTCTTTTCTATACTTGGGGCCAGTTTGCTTTGTAGATTCTTTGTCTTCCGATACACAAATTTTGGTTTCAATGGCAATTTATCGCCTATTAGGTCGTCTTCTTTTAAGAGTGACCAGTGTTTTTGAAATATTTTCTCAATTATATCTTTGTTTTCACTATATTCCGTAATCATGACCACATTCAGGCGATCCTCTTCTGCTATGGGTGTTTTTTCTTTGTATTTTAGAAGCTCCTTTCTTTCGATGTTCTCAACTTCTTGGATCTTCTGATCTAATGCGTCTTTGTCGTATCCCCTCTCCAGGAACTTATTTCTGATAATTTTGGCCTGTTCTCCCCATTTCTCCTCTGTGGAGCAATTCTTCTTGATTCTTAATAGCTGTCCCTTTGGGATGTTGTTCTTCCAGCTTTTATGGTGACAGCTTGTGCTATGTATGTAATTATTACTGTCGACACTTTTAAAATGTGTAGATGTTTCAATCTTGTCATTTCTGACTTCAATTTTCAAATCCAGAAAAATAAGCTCCTTAGTGCTACAGGTATAGGTAAACTTTAAGTTGTTTGTGCTCTTATTCATGACCTCAATAGTATAGTCCAAGTCCTCCTGAGTGCCTTTCCAGACGATAATGATGTCATCTATATAACGGCGGTAGAGGACCAGGTCCGCGCCTGCTGGGCAAGACTCCCAGAAGATGTTTTCCCACTTGCCCATATATAAGTTGGCATAGCTAGGCGCGAACCTGGTCCCTCTAAGGAGTGTTAAGATCATCCCCAAGAGCATTTACATTACATTTAAATCATAGTATGACATACAGCCCAAACATGGAAAATTGAAAAAATCATCCTCTCTTGACAGGTTAAGATCAGTAACTTATAAAATATGGAGAAGAAGTAAGCCTTCTTCATATAAGGATTTTATCACCCGACCAATTAAGCCCTTGACCACATTTTCCCCCAGATAAAGATGTCATAAATTGGCTGACTGACTCTTAAAGCAGAGCATTATCAGCAGATATCGTCACCCTTACCGTTCTCAATCCACTCACCCGCCCCCTAAAGCAAACAAAGAAAAATACGACACAACCACTGTTAATTCATTTATTAAGAAGAATATGTTAATCACTGTTGATTCATTACTAAGAAAAAGATGACATAACCACTGTCAATTCATTACTGAGTTATTACCTTAGTTGAAAACAAATTTCATTTTATTTTATTTTATGAAACAAACTCCATTAGATATAGGAAACCCTAGGAAACCACTACCCTTATACGTTAAGGGTTAAGTGTATCTTGAGCAGACTTAACATAAAATGCTCAGCATATGCCGCATACAAAAAGATTTATAAAATCACAAATAATCCTACTCCATTAGAGAATGCCCATCACATGCCGCATACAAAAAGATTTATAAAACTATACACACATCTATTCCACTAAGGAATAGAACCGCAATATATAAGGCAAGAAATATATAATAATTTCCCCATTCAAACACACCGGATCCTAACAAACTATTACAAGACATCGTAAATGGAATGATCTCCCTCTAATAGTAGTCATAAGAACGTATAGGGATATAACATAAACAAACCCCAGATGACATACATCCTATCAGAGTATAGGGTTCAGACACACCTTAATTATTCACACACAAAAAGTAATGTTAAGAATCGGACACCCCTGAACCAATCACGATCGCCAACTAGTGACGTCATGACCAATGGGACCACTTAAAAATCGGAATAAGAAAAATTGTTTAATATATAATAAATCCTTTAAAACTATGAATAAAATTACAGCAAAGTCTAATAATATAAGCATCTGGCGAGTGTCACTAACAGGAGGGTAAAACTGTACCAGACGTAAGTGAAACTAGCAGCCAGAATGCTTACGATGAGACCCAAACCGGAAGTGACGTCACTACTATACGGAGGCTAAGAACTATGAGCAGAATGCCTACAGCCATAAGGCATTGTTAACAAAATTCTTGCATTTACACAAAGTCTAACATGAGTCATAGGATGTACAATAAAAATAAAAATAGAATCTATAATATTAATGAAAAACGGAAAACCGGAAGTCACTAACTAGTCAGACTTCCGGTCACAAAGATCAAAGCCCCTATAAAAGGCCAACACAAACAGCTTACCACCAGTCTTGATAAAGGCCTATGAGAGGCCGAAACGCGTAGACCTGGTAAGCTCTATTCCATTAGGAGGATTTTATTGTGAAGTTTTTACACATTGTGTCTTGTTTCTTTCCTTGCAGGTTTTTTCTGTTGTTTAATTTTTGGTGCACTATTCTTGGTGTATTGATTATTTTTATACACTGAGCCTTCTTTCACACTGGACAGCACAGAATAAACAGACTACCATTGGATTTCTTTTGAACACTTATAGGATTTCTTTTGGACACTTATAGGATTTTTTCCTTAAACACTTTGAGGCACTCACAGGATTGTTTTTAATATTGACTTTGATTTTTTTGAATTTCCCAGGACACCGCACTTTGAATTTCCCAGGACACCGCACTTATAATTTTTTCACTGAAAAAATTTTTCACATTCGGATTTCCTTTTTTTACATTTTACACATTTTTCATTTTCCTTTTTTATATTTTTACACGGACACTCACTACCAAGAGAAATAAAAATTTTTTTATTAACTCACTTGGACATCATCCATTGAACATTCATTTTTTAAATCACTTTTTTCCATAATTATTTTTAATTTCCAATTGTACTTATTGTTGTTTTTTATCTGTCCCTTTGGTAACCCACTGGGACATATTGTACTGTATAGGGTAACTCCATAACAGTCTGTTCCTCACTATAGAGATAGAATGTTTTTAGACTTTTAGATCATTGTTTTTAAAATTTTAGCGTGGATCCATGCAGTTGTAATAACATAATAATAAATCCTTATTTTAACCTTAACCTTAGCCTCCGTATTGCTGGCGCCTGAGTACACCCTTTGCATTTCTGTTCACACTTGGTGGTAGCTAGGTACCACCGTCTCAGGCACACAAGGTTTAGTTGGCGCTGGGATACATCTCCTCTTGACTTTCATCAAGAAAGCACATTCAGATGAACCCGTCCGCCGGACAAGCATAAAATCATCCAAATAGTGTGCCAGGCCGTCGAATCCGGCAACCTCCGCGATGGCCCAGTGTAGGAAACTGCTGAAAGCCTCGAAGTAGGCACACGAAATTGAGCACCCCATGGGCAAGCATTTGTCCACGTAGTACTTCCCATCAAAATAACACCCCATGAGCCTAAAAGAGGAGGGGTGAATAGGCAGGAGCCGGAAAGCAGATTCCACATCTAGCTTTGCCATCAGGGCTCTGGCCCCCGCCCAGCGGACCAGCCCTAAAGCTTCATCAAAGGACTGATAAAAAACTGAGCTAAGCTCAGGAGGTATGGCGTCGTTAGCAGAATGACCCTTTGGGAAGAATAGGTGTTGGATGAGCCGAAAATTACCCGGCTTCTTCTTTGGGACAACCCCCAAAGGTGAGACAACCAACCCGGGGAGTGAGATCTCCCTAAACGGGCCCGCCATGCGACCCAGTCCAATTTCCTTATTCAGCTTATCCCTCAACACCTCAGGAAACTGATATGCAGATTTTAGGTTCCTACGTGTTGAGGAACCTACCACATGCGATCCGACCGGGATAACAAATCCCGATCACAGACCGTCTCTAAGTAGCAAGGCGGCCTCTTTAAATGGGTAAAGAAGCAGCCACTTCTCAATTACGGCCACTCTTCTCAATTACGGCCACTCTCAGCGGTGTGGCCGCCCTTTCCCCCAGGGAAAGGTTTTGAACCAACTGCTGGTCTCTCTTGGGGACGACTCGCATCCTGGGGCCTGGTACACTCGGACCCCGAGTGGCCGCCACCGCAGTGTTTGCAGGCGTGACGAAATGCGCATGTTGCTCCCCTGGTACACAGCTTGTCCTGGAAGCGCCAGCACACCCCAGTGGGCCACCGTCGATAGCGCTGCAAGGCTTTAACGCCTCCCGACGCTCCAACTGCTAGAACAGGCCCCGCCTGCTTTTCAGGCCCCAATTGAGCCCACAATCGTGAGTCGACATCACCAAAAGTAAGGAGAGGGTTCCCAACCATCTTCCTACGAAAGGCTGCATCATAGTCCCGCCAAGCTCCCTCTATGTACTTCTCGTACACGGTTTCTATGGAATCCTGATATTTCAGGATATTCAAAGCTTGATCAGGGAATTTGGAAATATAACAGGACGCATAAACCCGGAAGCACTTGCGCCATTCCTCATAGGAATCAGGACGTTTAAATTTCTTCGGGCCCGTGCCATCATCCGCCATCTCTTTTTGGCGGTACGCTTCCGCGGAAAGCTCAAACATATGTACGTACCTCCCGCCGTGAATGCACCGAACCATCTTAGATTTGAGATGTTCATGTAAACTAAATGCGGGCCATGTATCAGTGTCCCCATGTACAGCTGCCCTGCGCCTGTTCCCCATTACCAGGCTAACTAAGCCTGTTGACGCAGGAGGTGTCAGCAGAGGAACAGGGGTTCCATGCGGGATGAACCAGGGGGGAGGGGTAGACCCATAGCCTTTCTTTCCTCAACTAGCCACTTTACCATCCTATACATTCTCTTTTGCCCTTTTGCTTCCAACCCCAGGGATCTATCACTTTCTGAACCCGAATCATCCGAGGATGAACTCAAACCCCTATGTTCAAAAGTAATAGTGTGCTTACCAGCTCCCAAGAGGCGTTGCACCGGTACAGGACCAGAGGAAGTGGATGGCTGTTCCTGGGACTGTGTCTCCCTCTCAACAACACTAGGGGTGGCCTGGAGTGGCATCAACGCAGTTCTGGGCTCCATAATGATCTGCAAAGAAAAATGTGAGAAAGGAGTACCCAGGGAAGGGGACGAAGGCCCACCTACAACATCATCATGAAACCCCAAGGACTGGGGCTCCTACGCTCAATGCCACACTCAGCAATATCATCATCAACCATATCATCCGCACGAACATTCACAACTGCGTCAGCAAACTGCACTTGTCTGTTTTGCTCTGCCACAGCTTGCGCGCCCTGACATAAACTGGGCGTGATAACTGGTCCCTTTCTTGCAGAGGCCCTAGTAACTAGGCCCGGGGGACCCCGCTGAGGGCCACACCCACGGGCGACGCCCTCGCACCCTGCTGGGCGCCACGCTTGCTGCGTGATGTAGTACTGCGGCGTCTACTAGACCGCAATGTATTCGCGGCCCGCCGCTTGCCCCCAGCCTGCCTGATTGCGGCCTGAGGCCCTGCAACTTGTTGCGCAGAAGGCGTATTCCCCGTCAGGCCTGTGGCCTGCTCATGAACGCCTGGTTCCCTATTCTGCGCCCCTCCGGGCGATTGTACCCTTGCTACTTGCCCCTCAGAAACACTATTGCCCCCGGTCAGTGCACCCTCAAGTGCCATCGTACCCCCGGTCAGGCTTGCGGCCTGCTCATGAGAGCCCTCATGCAACCTTCTACCTCTCTCCATGGCCGCCAAAACAGTGTCCCCACGCGGGCACTGTGTAATTGAGGCTCGCTGCGCACCCCCCGCGGGCGTCGCCCCCCCCCCCCCGGGGTACCCCTCTCTTACCTGTGTACCCCAGCGGAGACGACGATGCTGCCCGCTTGCTTCTTAACTCCGGAATGGCGTTCCCGGACGTGACGTCACCGGAAGTGACGTCACCGGAAACGTCCAAACGGACCCCATGGCCGACGACGGCCGCGCAGGAGCCGGAGAACCGCCCTGGGATGCCAACCCCCCGCCGGAAAGCACCGCCACAAGAGACTGAAGCAGCGCGACCGCCGCGGACACCGCTTCACCGGTAAGAGTGACCGGTTCATATAAGGCCTCACTCCCGACGCCACTCACGCTAGGCCCAGCCACCTGCACACCTACCGCAACCCCCTCCACTACCTGGGGGCCTACATCCACCACTACTGGAGGGGGGATCAATGGGGGAGTGGGAGATGGGTAGACCACTAAGACTTCCGGATACAGGCTAGACCCAGGGGCACGACTCACCGGGCGAGGGAGGGAAGGCTGCACCACATCTTCTCCTGAATCAAACTCATCAATCATCAGCTCATCTAATTCCGACATTTTCTTCCACAGGAATCCTGACAGACGATCCTGACGCTGTGAAGACGAGCTGGAAAAGAGGGTTTGGGGCCTGGGAGCTGACTACTTAAAGGGTAAGCTAAACCCCACCCTCACTACTGCAAAATTGTTGCCACTTCACAGCAGCACACTCCTAAGGGCCTTAATTATTATGGTCGTTCTGGGCTATGCTGCCCTCCACTGTCTCATATGCATAAACTAATATAGTCATACAGACACATATGCACACACATATACATAAACTAATATAGTCACACACACATATGCACACACACGCATACATAAACTGATATAGTCACACACACACACATGCACGCACGCATACATAAATTAATATAGTCACACACACACACATATGCACACACACGCATACATAAACTAATATAGTCACACACACATATGCACACACACGCATACATAAACTAATATAGTCACACACACACATATGCATACACACACGCATACATAAACTAATATAGTCACACACAAATATGCACACACACGCATACATAAACTAATATAATCACACACACAGACATGCACACACATGCATACATAAACTAATATAGTCACATACACACACATATGCACACACACATGCATACATAAACTAATATAGTCACATACACACACGCATACATAAACTAATATAGTCAAACACACACATATGCACACACACACGCATACATAAACTAATATAGTCACATACACACACATATGCACACACGCATACATAAACTAATATAGTCACATACACACACATATGCACACACGCATACATAAACTAATATAGTCACACACATATGCATACATAAACTAATATAGTCACACACACACATATGCACACACACGCATACATAAACTAATATAGTCACACACACACATATGCATACATAAACTAATATAGTCACATACACACACATATGCACACACACACGCATACATAAACTAATATAGTCACGCACACACACGCATACATAAACTAATATAGTCACACACACATATGCACACACACGCATACATAAACTAATATAGTCACACACACACATATGCACACACACACATACATAAACTAATATAGTCGCACACACACGCATAAATAAACTAATATAGTCACACACACACGCATACATAAACTAATATAGTCACACACACACGCATACCTAAACTAATATAGTCACACCCGCATACATAAACTAATATAGTCACACACACATATGCATACACACACGCATACATAAACTAATATAGTCACACACACATATGCATACACACACATACATAAAATAATATAGTCACACACACACACACGCATACATAAAATAATATAGTCACACACACACGCATACATAAACTAATATAGTCACACACACATATGCACACGCACGCATACATAAACTAATATAGTCACACACATATATGCACACACACACATACATAAACTAATATAGTCACACACACGCATACATGAACTAATATAGTCAAACACACGCATACACACACGCATACATAAACTAATATAGTCACACACACACATATGCATACACACGCATACATAAAATAATATAGTCACACACACAAATGCACACACACGCATACATAAACTAATATAGTCACACACACACGCATACATAAACTAATACAGTCACACACACATATGCATACATAAACTAATATAGTCACACACACACATATGCACACACACGCATACATAAACTAATATAGTCACACACACATGCATACATAAACTAATATAGTCACACACACATATGCATACACACGCATACATAAACTAATATAGTCACACACATATGCACACACACGCATACATAAACTAATATAGTCACACACACATATGCATACACACGCATACATAAACTAATATAGTCACATACATATGCACACACACGCATACATAAACTAATATAGTCACACACACATATGCATACACACGCATACATAAACTAATATAGTCACACACACATATGCATACACACGCATACATAAAATAATATAGTCACACACACACAAATGCACACACACGCATACATAAACTAATATAGTCACACACATACATAAACTAATATAGTCACACACATACATGCACGCACGCATACATAAATTAATATAGTCACACACACATATGCACACACACGCATACATAAACTAATATAGTCACACACACACATATGCATACACACACGCATACATAAACTAATATAGTCACACACAAATATGCACACACACGCATACATAAACTAATATAATCACACACACAGACATGCACACACATGCATACATAAACTAATATAGTCACATACACACACATATGCACACACACACGCACACATAAACTAATATAGTCACATACACACACACATATGCACACACACACGCATACATAAACTAATATAGTCACATACACACACACATATGCACACACACACGCACACATAAACTAATATAGTCACATACACACACACATATGCACACACACGCATACATAAACTAATATAGTCACATACATACACATATGCACAAACACACGCATACATAAACTAATATAGTCACACACACATATGCATACATAAACTAATATAGTCACACACACACATATGCGCACACACGCATACATAAACTAATATAGTCACACACACACATATGCATACATAAACTAATATAGTCACATAGACACACATATGCACACACACACGCATACATAAACTAATATAGTCACACACACATATGCATACATAAACTAATATAGTCACACACACACACATATGCACACACACGCATACATAAACTAATATAGTCACACACACACACATATGCACACGCATACCTAAACTAATATAGTCACACACACATACATAAGCATACACACACATACATAAACTAATATAGTCACACACACATATGCATACATAAACTAATATAGTCACACACACACGCATACATAAACTAATATAGTCACACACACACACGCATACATAAACTAATATAGTCACACACACACGCATACATAAACTAATATAGTCACACACACATATGCATACATAAACTAATATAGTCACACACACATATGTACACACACGCATACATAAACTAATATAGTCACACACACACACATATGCATACACACGCATACATAAACTAACATAGTCACACACACATATATGCATACACACACGCATACATAAACTAATATAGTCACACACACACATATGCATACACACACGCATACATAAACTAATATAGTCACACACACATATGCACACACACGCATACATAAACTGATATAGTCACACACACACATATGCATACACACACGCATACATAAACTAATATAGTCACACACACACACATATGCATACACACACGCATACATAAACTAATATAGTCACACACACATATGCACACACACGCATACATAAACTGATATAGTCACACACACACATATGCACACGCACGCATACATAAACTATTATAGTCACACACACACATATGCACACACACGCATACATAAACTAATATAGTCACACACACACACATATGCATACACACGCATACATAAACTAACATAGTCACACACACACATATGCATACACACACGCATACATAAACTAATATAGTCACACACAAACATATGCATACACACACGCATACATAAACTAATATAGTCACACACACATATGCACACACACGCATACATAAACTGATATAGTCACACACACACATATGCATACACACACGCATACATAAAATAATATAGTCACACACACATATGCACACACACGCATACATAAACTGATATAGTCACACACACACATATGCATACACACACGCATACATAAACTAATATAGTCACACACACACATATGCATACACACACACATACATAAACTAATATAGTCACACACACATATATGCACACACGCATACATAAACTGATATAGTCACACACACACATATGCATACACACACTCATACGCATATTACGCTCCCAGAGCAGTTACAGCCCCCGCTCCCCAGTAAATTAAGATTTATTCTGCTGTCTGAGTACTTGCTTTTCTTGCAGTCTTTAGGTCTCTGGAGAAATCAGGGTAGTGAACAGCACCCCCCTACACAACCTTACGCTAATATCAGCCTAGGGAATCATTTATAGGCTGGCGATTAAAGCCAGAGATTAACCACTTCAGTGCCAAGGCAAATGGGTTCTTACAGAACTGGCTGGTGTGGGGTGCACAAGGAGGGTTTTTTGGCATGCCCTTGCAGAAGTGAAAGGATGCAAATATTTGGATTAGGAGGATATGAGAAAGAGCAAAAGGAGTTAAGTGTGGGTGTAGGATAAAGTGGGTGCTGCACATCAGAATAGAACAACTCGACACCATAACACTTCTGTTGGAAAGAATATGTGATAATGCAGCAGTGGCCCTGATTGGCTTTATGTTCTTATTCCAGGGGTCCATATTCCACTATCCTAAGAACAGTCATTTACTAACTTGTTATCTGGGGCACCATTGGACATTGTTAATGGATGTAGAGGGATGAGTCCTCACCAAAGTGGTCAAACCAGAAGTTGTGATCATCAAGGTCATAATGCCCCTGTTTCTGCGTGAGCCTTCAGGCTTTCCGAAAAACAGCAGTTATGAAGCAGCAGTCTAAAGACTGCTGTTCCATAACTCGTCCGCTGCCTCTGAGGCTGCAGTCTGCAATCCGCCCAAACCTATATGATCGGGCTGATTGACACGCCCTGCTAGCGGCCAATTGGCCGCAAATCTGCAGGGGGCGGCATTGTACAAGCAGTTTTGGTGAACTGCTTGTGCAATGATAAATACCGACTGCGTATGCTGTCGGCATTCAGCGATGTCTGTCGGACATTATACGCTACAGCATATCATGTTGGACAGACATTTATAAATCGGCCCCCATATATCTATAATAAAAATTCTCCTAAATATTCTTACTGGCTCCTAAATTTTAAATGGATTTGTCAACTTCTTGTTTAAGGGACTTACTCTTGCTGGATTGATCAGCTGCAGGGTGATGAGGACCTACAGAGGGACCTAATATTCTTTAGAGTTGAGGTGATAGGGTTCTAATGCAACACCAGAGAGTTAATAGGATATCGAACAGTGCTCTTTCATAAAAAGAAACAGATTGTGTAAAAAAAAAAAAAACAGCAAACAACGTATTTGTTTTCTTGCAAAATCAGCACTTAGAATTTCTCACTGTAGCCCCTGCCCTCAGGGAGATAAGAGTGGAACATTTTTGAAACTTAAGTTGCATTCTGCCAGTTCTGAGCATGATCAAATTTGAATCCCTGTTTATCTAGTCTAGTCACTTAAAAGGACACTGAACCCAAATGTTTTCTTTCATGATTCAGATAGAGCAGGCAATTTTAAGCAACTTTCTAATTTACTCCTATTATCAATTTTTCTTCGTTCTCTTGCTATCTTTATTTGATAAAGAAGGCATCTAAGCTTTTTTTGTTCAGAACTCTGGACAGCACTTTTTTATTGTTGCATCTAAACTTACATTCTTGCATTTCAAATAAAGATACCAAGAGAATGAAGAAAATTTGATAATAGGAGCAAATTAGAAAGTTGCTTAAAACGGTATGCTCTATCTCAATCACAAAAGAAAAAATTTGGGTTCAGTGTCCCTTCAATACTAAACCAAACTCTGAAAGTTTTAGGACATCATGCTACATAAGGCTTCCTTGTAAGGCTGTGACAGGAAGTAATGAACCTTACACAAATGAAGTTTAAAAAAATAAATAAAAGGTAAAATCCATTTAAACAGGTGAATAATATATATTGCAATGATTTCTATTAGGTAAACGCCACTGTTTAGTGCTCTTTTTATTACAACAATGAAACAGACTGTTTAATATTCCTGTAATGAGAGTAAATGAGGGATAGAGCGTTTTGGGCCTACTTCAGAAGGTTTGGAAAGCAGTCATGGAGATCAGGCTGAACAAACCTCTGTGACGCAATAGCCGGTGACCTCTTTTATGGTCCAGTCACTCAGGGGTTAAAAAGATGGTTCCTGGCCACAAGTCCATTTATTTTGTTTTCTTTCTACCTTATTTTAACCTTTTAATAATGTAAAGCAAACTATGTGCAATGCCTTTGTCTAGCTGCCTGGAAGTATTTTAGTAAAGTCGCAGTACCCCCTACCTTTCCTGACTATGCTACCTTGCGAGCACCCAGTAAACACAAAAAAGGCTTGTTGCTCCCACACCATGTGACCAAAATGTACCAAAGTTTCACAGAACGAGAGCTTTAAAATGATACCAAACACATGGGGGTGCTCCCTCTAGAAGTCTGTTGTTTTGTGCTAGATCTTAAATAACTTTCTGTGCCTGAACACGGTGTTATCTATATGGCCCACGTGTACTTTCTGTCTCTTTGTGTTGAAAAGAGATTTAAAAAGCATGTGATAAGAGGCAGCCCTCAAAGGCTTAGAAATTAGCATATGAGCCTACCTACGTTTGGTTTAAACTAAGAATACCAAGAGAAAAAAGCAAATTTGATGATAAAAGTAAATTGGAAAGTTGATTAAAATTAAAAGTCCTATCTGAATAATGAAAGTTTAATTTATACTAGACTGTCCCTTTAAAGTTATCAGACATAAAAGGGGCGGGGCTAAATTATATGCCTTTGAAACCTTATCTCCCAGTGGGATCTGGACATAAGGGGGGAGAGTAGGGGGAAGTATGTGATTGGCTTTTGTATGTTTACGTTTTACACCTTGTACTATTTAAAAACCCTGTGTCTACCCTCTGCTGCACTATCCCTTGTCTGGTGTTTGCATGCAATGTTAAGTGACTTTCAATTTACATTTGTTATCAAATTGACTTCCGGCACTTGGTGTCCTGTTGAAAGCATACCTAGGTAGGCTCAGCAATGCACTACTAGGACCTCTGTATTGGTTACACATTAGATTAAAATCTGTAATATATGTGCAGAGTATACTATAACCTCCTTTTCATTTCTTTTTTGGATGAAATGGCACACTTCATGAATCAAATATTATTGGTTAAATGAAGAACCTGTATTCAAACATATTAGGCAGTATTATTCAATACTGAATAAATTAGCCGCTACAGTTTTACTTCCAGTTTTGCTACATATATTTTGCTTTTCTGAAGGTCTGTGGAAAACAGTGAAACAGTGAAAGCCTCAGAAAAAAATGTATGTTCCTTAAAGTTTTGTTATCTCTAAACAGATTTTCTTTTACAAAATTTTAGTAATGTTACGGTTTTCAATGACAGCTCCTCTAATGGATTGGAATGGGTTAAGAAAGAAGAAACAAAGTCACCCAAGCTTGCATACAATGTTCTCGTGCAGCACTTATGATGGGCTGGAATAGGGAGGACGTGCCTATATTATCAATATGGTTCATTGTATTTGGGGCATTGTTGTTGGACATGACTATGAGATCCAGTAGGTTAGGGTTTAAAGCAGACAGTCTCAAACTTGGCCCTCTATAGGATGTCTGGTTTAAAGCCTGTTCCAGTATGGAGCCCCAAGTGCCCAACCATGGCTTTCTAGTGTAAATGTATTAGTTGGAGTGAATATGACTTTATCAGAGCTGCCATCCATCCTACATATTGCAGGAGCTCTGCACCACTGTGATTCGTTGCTATGACACCATTGATATTTGCGTCTTTCTTTGAAGACCACTTTCGGTTTTGGTGTTGCATCTTTCTTCGATGCTAACCTAAGGTTTTTGTCACCATCCTGCCTTTCAAAGCTCCCAGGTTGTCCTCCATCTTTGCCCTAGTTCTGACTCTGTCTTTTGCATGCGCTTCTGTTGATTGTGAATTCTGGACTCTGACCCTTGCTTTGCCATTCTGACCGTCCGATTGTCTAGTGATTTTGTCTTTGATAAAGCTAATGTTGCTGTCTGGCCTTGTCTCTTCTTTTAGATACTCTTCTGGATTCTGAATTAGTACCTCTGCAGACTGATTGACTTTTGACCCCTGGCTTCTCGACTTGACCACTCCAGAATTTGTTTTGGTCATGTCTTGGGATTTATCCCACTGTATTGAGAGTTAGTCACTACTCAGACTGAACCGATAGTCATGTGTAATATCACATATCTGTCCTAGAACAGAGATTATCAATCTGATGATTATCAATATTATGTATTAAAAATGGCCTATAGATGCTATTGGTTATTTCAGATATACACCCAGTAATTGTTGAATTCATTCATACCATTTGGTATGACCGTGTTCAGATTAAAGACCCATTTAGTTTCCATTTTAAGGAGTCTTTGTTCAGTCTCACCCCCTCTTATTCCTGGTTTCAGTTTTTCAAGACCCCAACATTAATCTCTGTTCTAGGACAGATATGTGATATTACACATGACTATCGGTTCAGTTTTTTGTAATTCATAACTGATGATTTCTTGATACTATTCTATAAAATTAGCCACATCTTATATGGCATGATATAAGGAGTAATACGATAAGTTTAAACTACTAAGAGTTATTACCTTTGAGAATTCTGCCGGTTATATACAGTCTTTTAGAATCCATGGCTATTTCACATCCAGTTGCTATGTATAGTATCGTAGATGAGGGACGGAACATATTTCCAGGATGTTATATAGTTATAAAACATAACAGATATATGGAACCCGATCAACTGTCCTATTTTGGGAGCTATTAATTAGCTTCTACATGGTCGTGGTTGGGGGGTCTGGGAGTACATCCTGCTATTATTGCTTTCCCTCGTCTATAATTTTAATTTTTGACCTAAATAATTTCCATCATCTAGCATACAATGATGATTTTTTACGGATGGGTCTGTTGTGGAGTTAACTTTGTAACAGTTAATGTCCCCATATATGACTTTATATCTTCAATCCTAGGGGTAATGTATTTACTCCTCCCTATACCTGTAAGAGACTGAACAAGAATTTATGCTATATGGGTATAGTCCAGTATATGAAGGTGTGACACACAGAAATGTGCATAGGATTATATGTTCGAGTGTAATGTTATGGTTTGCTGGTATTTATCAGATACAAATACATATCTCTGTATGGATTTCACGTCTCTAAACACAGAGTATTTTAAGCCCACAAACTACATAACCAACTGCCTCGGTGATATAATATTATTAACGTTTCCTATGTCTCCATAAATCTGTACATAGTAAAAAAGTCATCAGTGTTACGATCGACTTGTATGATGGATAATTTCATGGGTGCATATTGGTTTAAAGTTTCTGAGGTTTTAGTAGCCATATGATGCACAATTCACAGAGTCCGATATTACACCAATGACAAAGCGTGTGGTATTGCTCCAATCAGATGGAGACTTTCTTACGGACGTGAATTACACATGATAATCCACCACTGTCAAGGTGAGCGGCACTACTCCAATCGGATGAATACTTTCTTATGGGCGTGAACTAAGCCCGTAACCGATTGGAGGGCACGAAGGTGGAGCCTGGGAAAGATCCCGGATTGGCTACTAACCGGTGTTCTGGAGAGATATTAAGCTCCGAACATCGGAGCCTCGGCTTACTATTTTTAGACTTTGAATGTGAAACATTGACAAAGGCTTTTTAATAGCCGAAACGCGTTTGTACAGCACGTTCTCTACCGGCTCATCCTATCACTCCAGCCACCTGATGCCGACGCTTCCAGTTATCGGCCAGGAAACAGAGGAGTGTTAGGAGGGCTCACTTTGCTTTTATTTTTGCTAAATAGGTGGTTGTGGGTAGCATAATTTATCCACTAGGGATGTTTATCCTGGTTTTAACTTATAATAAATAAAGTATGAATGATTTTATTTTATATCTCTAATTAGAGTGAGAGTGAGTGCTACAGTAACCCCTTACTTTCCTGTTCACTTGTTCCAATTATATTTTTGAGGGGTAGCACCGGAATTTTATAATTCCTATCTCATCTATTATTACAGTGTAGTGCCAGTTTGTTTTTCTTTTTGTTCCTAGCATTGTATAAGGTGCTTAACACATGATATCTCGCACATCAAATGCAAACCTCTAGCAATGCGGGAAAACAATAATTACACACTATGGGGCTGACAGACATCGCTGAATGCCGACAACATACGCTGTCGGCATTTAACATTGCACAAGCAGTTCTGGGGAACTGCTTGTGCAATACCGCCCCCTGCAGCTAGCAGGGGGTGTCAATCAGCCCGATCATATACGATCAAGCGGATTAATGTCTACAGCCTCAGAGGCAGCGGACGAGTTAAGGAGCAGTGGTCTTAAGACCGCTGCTTCTTAACTGCTGAGGGCTCGCGTGGAAACAGCTGCATTGCGGCCAATTGACAGCTTGTTAAATCGGCCCCTAGGTACTAAGTAAATGTTTGAAAATGTAAAATATTTGCATGTCTCAAGGGTCTACCATGGGTGTTTTCCAGAGCTTTCTAGAGGTGTGATCTAGATTTTTCAACTACACTTAGGCCCAGCATGTGGAATTTCTAAAGACACTATTGTCCCTGTAAAGTAGCTTGTTTCCCAGTAGCGCTATCTCAAAGCTAACAAGCTTGCCTCGTTTCCATTTTTCTTTTATTTCTCTTTAACGGGACATTAGACTAAATACATTCTATGTACTTCCCTCTAATTATGGGTGCCACCATTTTGTAACCTAGGTTACACTGCAGGAATCTGAAGGAGAGTTGCTGCGCATGTGCAAACACATCAGCATCGCAATGCAGTAAAAGGTAGATTTCAACATGGTGGCACCGTGACTAGAGGGAGGCTGGGAATAAGGATTTTTTTTTATTCTAATGTGTTTGTTTTGTTACGTTTCCTTCACAGTGTGCGGTGAGAGGTGAACGAATATGAGATAGATCTTGCTCCATTGATTAGAATGCAGAGTGATAAATAACTTGAACCTATGATGAGGGGTGGGTACAAATCTTTTTGCATTGAGAGATTTAGGAGTTGCAATGTTGCAGCAATTTTTTTTCTGCAAGATATTGGATTTACAAATGGGTTTTATTGAATCCAGGCCAGTGAGTGAGTAAAGTTTGATTGATTCTCAGTGGATTTGTCACTATATAGCGGCCTCCTGTTTGCGGAATTACATACTAGACATGTAATAGACTCTGAGAATGCTCACGGTGGCTGAAATCTAGTAAGGGGCTTTTAAAGGGGCATTAAAGGGACAGTGTACTGTAAAACTGTTTTCCCCTTAATATGTTTCCAATGACATGTTATACCAGCTGCAGAATTTAAAATGCATGGGAATTTGTTAAGTATGTTTATTTTTGCATATGAAATAGTTCCCCTTGTACTAGATTTGTTTAGTCTGTTGTTTTTGTATCTTATCACAAATTTTTGTCATTGTATATCCCTGTACCTAGCGCGACAGAATTTTGCGCCGCTATACAAATATATGATAATAATAATCCCAATTGGGACCGCAACCCAATAGGATGGGCTGAGTCTGTAGGGAGTGCAGACCTCATTCTCTTATTTATACAAAGTCCTCCTTATCTTATTTTTCACTTTTTACTCAAACACCAATACTGAAAATGAACAGCCCGCAGTGGAAGAGAGATTTCTTCTAACCTTCCTGTTCACAGATTTATTTACTGCTTCAGATAGAGCATATAATATTAAACAACTTTCAAATTTACTTCAATTATCAAATTTGCTTCAGTTTACTGCTATCCTTTGTTGAAGGAGCAGCAATGCAAAACTGGGAGGTAGCTAAACACAGGTGAGCCAATGACAAGAGTCATATATGTGTAGCCACCAATCAGCAGCTAGCTACTATCAGCGCACCGCTGCTTAGGAGCTTACCTATGAATGCTTTTCAACAAAGGATACAAAAAGAAAAAAACAAATTAGATAAAAGAAATACATTGGAAAGTTATTTAAAATCGCTTGCTGTATTTGAATCATGAAAGTAATTTTTGGGGATTTATGTCCATTTAAAGATCCCTATTTGGACATTGATAAGCAAAGGAATATCTGCAGCTCTCATTTGTATACATGATCGGGCTGTTTCTTTGAAAGTAGCAGATTTCTTTGCACAAATGCAGAAGAATGGTTTTTCCTCTGCTTTTCCCCCATATTCTTTGCTTTTACACCCAAATCTCTTAAACAACTTTCAAATTTACTTCCATTAACAAAATGTGCACAGTCTTTTTATATTTACACTTTTTGAGTCACCAGCTCCTACTGAGCATGTGCAAGAATTCACACAATATATAAGTAAATGCATTTGTGATTGGCTGATCGCTGTCACATGATACAGTAGGAGTGGAAATAGACATAAGTTTGAAATGTAAAAACAAAGAATATTCCAGCCTCCAGAATTCTTTTAAAAGAACCTTTATTTCCACATGGGGTCCTCAGAAGAAAACATACAACGTTTCAAGCCTATGAAGGCTCTTAGTCATGTATAATTGAACATACACAGGTAAATGCCTTTATATACTCTCACCTGTTATTCATCTTCATGTGTTAAACTAATTGCACAACAGTGAAGATGAATAACAGGTACGGGCAGACATGATCCGCTGTAGCGTATCATGTCCGTCGCACATCGATAAATGCAGACAGCATACGCTGTCAGCATTTATCATTGCACAAGCATTTCTAGTGAAATGCTTGTGCAATGCCGCCACCTGCAGATTCGCCGCTAGCAAGGGGTGTCAATACGATCGGGCAGATTGATGTCCACAGCCTCAGAGGCAGCGGACGAGTTAAGGAGCAGCGGTCTTATAACCGCTGCTCCTTAACTTGTCCGCCACCTTTTCCCAATCGGGATGATTGACACCCCCCTGCTAGCAATTGGCCGAGAATGTGCAGGGGGCGGCATTGCACAAGCATTTCACAAGTAATGTTTGTGCAATGTTAAATGCCAACAGTGTTTGCTGTCGTCATTTAGCGATGTCGGGCTACAGCGAATCTTGTCCACCCGGCACTTGATAAATTGACCCCTAAGTGCTATTGTATTGTCTTTTTATTATGCATTTGTTAATTATGCAAATCTCCTGTATTTACTGGTCCTGGTGCTGTTTGGTAAAGTATCTTCATACTGGGAGGCCCATATTCTTGCATCTGTGCGTTCACAGATGAGTGACGTTGTTGGCTTTTTGACAGCCGTACCTTGCGCTTTGGAATAGCTCACACAATATAAAGTGGAAGCTTTACATTTTTGCAATTTTTTGATACAGTTTATAAGTTACATAACAAATATAAAAAAAAAATCATAAATAATGTAGATCAACGTAACTCTTACAATAATGTACAGCTCCCGCTCTATGTTGCTACCACAAGATACAGCTTGTCAAAAAGACAACAATGTTGCTGATCTGTAAATGTGCACTGTTCTGTCACAGGGTGTGAGAAATAAATACAGTAAATACAGTAATTTGCATAAACAACAAATGCATGATAAAAAGGCAATGCAATAGCACTTAGGGGCTGATTTATTAAGCTGTGAAAGTAGCAGTTTCTGTACGAGCCTTTGCTGCATTCACAGATTAATGATTCCGCTGTTCCTTAACTCATCCGCTACCTCTGAGGTGGCGGATAGCAATCATCCAGATTGGATACGATCGGGATGATTGACACTCCCTGCTAACGGCCAATTGGTCGCGAATTTGCAGGGGGCAGCATTGCACAAGCATTTCACTAGGAATACTTGTGCAATGTTAAATACCGACGGCGTATGCTATCTGCATTTAGCGATGTCGGGCGGACATGATCCGCTACAGCGGATAATCTCCGTCATACAGTTAATAAATCGGCCCCTTAGTACCCGTTTTATTAGGGGGGAAATGGCCCTGAATGCTCCTGTTTCCGTGCGAGCCTTTAGGCTCGCCAGAAAAATACGATCGGGTTGATTGACACCCCCTGCTAGCGGCTGCGAATCTTTGCACAAGCAGTTCATCAGAAAAATGCTGCAATGTTAAATGTTGTCTGCATTAAGCGGATCATGTCCGTCCGACTGTTAATAAATTGGCCCCATAGGGTCATTGCTTGTGCAATACCGCCCCCTGCAGATTCGCATGGGTCTCAATCAACCCGATCGTATACGATCGGGTGGATTGATGTCCGCAGCCTCAGGGGCAATAGACCCGTTAAGGAGCAGCGATCTTAAGACCGCTGCTTCATAACTGCTGTTTCCGCACGGAAACAGGGGCATCAGGGGCCATTCAGCCCTTGATAAATCAGCCCCTTAGTCTGTACTTTAAATGAGTAGATGTTTTTCTTACACATTTCAAAGTTCTGTCTATTTTCCACTCCTCCTGTCCCATGTGACATCCTCCAGCCAATCACAAATGCATATATATTTATTCTGTGAATTCTTGCACATGCTCAGTAGGAGCTGGTGACTCAAAAAGTGTAAATATAAAAAGACTCTGCACATTTTGTTAATGGAAGTAAATTGGAAAGTTGTTTAAAATTGCTGCTCTATCTGAATCATGAAAGTTTAACTTTGACTTCAGTCCTTTAAAGGGATATAAAGCAGTTTATTTCATTGTAATAAAAAAATCACTAAGCAGTGGGTTATACTTAAAGGGACATAATACTCATATGCTAAATCACTTGAAAGTGATGCAGTATAACTGTAAAAAGCTGACATGAAAATATCACCTGAACATCTCTATGTAAAAAAGGAAGATATTTTACCTCAACATTTCTTCACCTCACCAGAGTAAGTGTTGTGTAAACAGTTATACTTCAGTTGCTGTCCAGCTTCAAGTTGGAAAAACATACAAAAAAATACACAATAGCCAATCAGCATCATTAGTGCTGAGGTAATGCTTTGCCTTTGCTGTGATCTCATGAGATCTCATAGAACTTACATACACTGAATAGGAAAATAACATGACTGTGTCCTAGGACAAGCATCCTGACTGGCTCTTTACAGTGGGGAGTGAATACTTAGGACACTTTGAGGTAAATATATTTCCTTTTTACAGAGAAATGTTCAGGTGATATTTTCTAGTCAGCTTTTTACAGCTATGCTGCATCACATTTTTATGAGCTTCAACATTTGGGTATTATGGCCCTTTAATAGAAATATTTGTGATATATATTATGCATAATTTTAAAAGGATCTAACTAACCTTTTAGTTCTTTTCTTTTTTAACTTAAAGGGACAGTAAAGTCAAAATTAACGTTCATGATTCAGATAGAACAGCAATTTTAAACAACTTTCCAATTTACTTCTCTTATCAAATTTGGTATCTGTTATTGAAGAGTAAAGGCTGTGACACGCTGCAAGCGATGCGGCGTGAGGCAAGTTCAAATATTTAATCTCTGAGCCATCTACTGGATGACAGTGGTTAAGATCATTGCATGGCCCATAAGTGCTTTATTTGAGGCAGTCCTATTTGGGCTGAACCAATCCAGTGAGTGGCATTAGTAAGTGGAACTTAGGGTTGGGGCTGGATGTTAAATCATATAAAACAAAACGAAAACGGAAAAAAACAACTTTCATTTATTTTGTTGCTGTGCTGTGAAGCTGCCAGCTTTTGCTAAAGTGAAAAAGAGAGTTCTGTACTTCCCCTCTAAGTGCAGTGGAATGTGCCACTGTCACTTCCTTAATACAGACAGAGGCAGAGCAGGAAGAGATTCAGTCAATAAGCAGTGTTTAAGACACATCTTTGAAGTAAGTTCTACAACCTTAGATTTCACTGAAAGGGATTCTGTTAGTGAAAATTATAATTTAATGAATGTGGTTTAGTGTTTTTTTACTCTTTTACAGCAGGGTCGTTTTTGTATTTTGTTTCCTCGACCTTTACACCCACTAACTTAACAGCTTGCCTTCACTTTCTGAACTCTCTGTAGCTCTGCTGTTTTATTACTTAAAAATGCAGTTGTCTCTCTCCCTCCCCCCTTGTGTGTCTCTCTCTCTCTCTCTATCTATCTATCTATCCATCTCTCTCCTTATGTGTTCTCCCCATGGTCTCTCTTCCTCCCCCTCTGACTCTCTCATCCCTTATGTGTCTATCTAACCCTCTGTGTTTGATTGTGTCTCTCTCTCTTTCTCTAACCCTCTGTGTGTGATTGTGTGTCTCTCTCTCTCTTTCTCTCTCTAACCCTCTGTGTGTGTGTGTCTCTCTCTCTCTCTCTCTCTCTCTCTCTCTCTCTCTCTCTTTGTCTCTCTCTCTAACCCTCTGTGTCTCTCTCTCTCTTTCTCTCTCTAACCCTCTGTGTGTCTCTCTCTTTTTCTCTCTCTCTCTCTCTCTCTAACCCTCTGTGTGTCTCTCTCTCTTTCTCTAACCCTCTGTGTGTGTCTCTCTCTCTCTCTCTTTTTCTCTCTCTCAAACCCTCTGTGTGTGTGTCTCTCTCTCTCTCTCTCGCTCGCTCTAACCCTCTGTATGTCTCTCTTTCTCTCTCTCTTTCTCTCTCTCTAACCCTCTGCATGTGTGTGTGTCTCTCTCTCTCCCTCTGTGTGTGTCTTTCTCTTTCTCTCTCTTTCTCTCTCTAACCCTCTGTGTATGTGTTTCTGTCTACCTTTTATTTATTTAATTAATGAATTGGTAGTGCCATCTGATGGTGTGGCTTTATTTAAAGGGGTGGGGTCAAGCACCCCACCATCTTTAAATTTCACCAGCTGCAACTGGATCAAGACATTTTTATATTTACTGAATAATGAAAGAATCTATAAGCATAATTTGCAGCATTAAAGTAAAAAGTATGTTTTAAACATATTTTAATGGGCATGGATTTCTAGATCTCATAATCAGAGCAAGCATTTTGCTATCTGGCAAGAGTTTCTGTTACAATCCTTTAGACTAAAATCAGATGTTTACTAAGTTGACCAGTTTTCCAAGACACCATTTAAAGGGACATGAAACCCATATGTTTTCTTTCATGATGTAGAAAGAACATGCAATTTAAATAACTTTCCAATTTACATCTAATATCTAATTGTCTTCATTCTTCTGATATCCTTTGTTGAAAATCATATCTAAATATGCTCAGTAGCTGCTGATTGGTGGCTGCACATAGATACCTCATGTGATTGGCTCACCCATGTGCATTGCTATTTCTTCAACAAAGGATATCTAAAGAATGAAGGCGTATCCAAGCCACTGCCTCAACAGCCTCTGACGTCACTGCACGTCACTGGCGTATACGCGCCCCTGTACACCTCAGCTCGTCTGTGGCGGGGCGAAATTACCCGCAGGTATTTGGCATTACACACGAGCGCAATTTTGCGCTCGCGTGCAATCCCGCCCCCTGCCCGCGCACAGCCAATCACGCGCGGGCAGGAGCTGTCAATCTCCTCGGTCGGACTCGACCGAGGAGATTGAATTTCGCCAGTTTAGAGGTGGCGAAGAGCGTAGGGAAGCAAGCGGTCTGGTGACCGCTGCTTGATAAATCACAGCGAGCAAGTTCTTGTGAGAACTTGCTGCCGTAGGGGCTTCATAAATCTAGCCCTAAATAGACAGGGAAAGAGAGCCAAAAAACATGGCTGTCCCAGGAAAAAACAGACAGTTTGGCAACTATGCTGAAGCTCTGTCTTTTTGTACTGGGTGATGCCATCTTGGAGCTCAAGTATTCTCACAGCCAGTGACAGAAGCTGTGCACACTCACAGATCATTAATATTGCTCACTTTTTTTATAGTTGTATGATGTGCTTCAAGTTAGTGTGCATGATAAATCATGTGAGCTTTACATGTTTGCATTTTTTACGCAATTTTACAGTTACACAATGTTCCAGCTTTCTATCGTGCACCCTAACCGGAAGCACATTATCCAGTTGTCAAACAGTTGGAAATATCATTGATAAGTAAAAGCCCACTGCTTCTGACACAGGCTGTGAGAATACCTGAGCTCCAAGATGGCGGTGCCCAGCGTGAAGAGGCGGAGCTTCAGTATCTGGCACCTTTAAGCTATTAAAACAGGAAAACTGATTTGAAAATAGATGCAGGAACAAGATGAAATGCAATAACATGGTGGGTACTTACTAGTATTTGTAGTTGTGCATAGCAGTATTATGTCCCTTTAATATTTCAAGAACGTGCATTGAATATAGTAATTCTTCATGTGCACTAACCTGACCAGGTTAGTCCTAAGTTAGTCTTTGTGAAGGCTGTATGGATCAAGTTACGTACAAGGTTATGGAGCACCACCAGATCAAGACACTGTCATGGAAAAACAATGTGATCAAGAGGAAGATGGATGGTCACAAGCCTTCAAATAAAGCCAAGCTGATTGAAGTTTTGCGCCTGGAGTGGTATAAAGTCACTCAACAGCAATTTGAAAGACTGGAAGAGAGTATGCCAAGACGCATGAAAGCCATGATTGAAAATCAGGGTTATTCCACCAAATATTGCTAAGATAAAGGGACATTAAAATTAAAATTAAGCTTTAATGTAAATTTAAACAACTTACCAATTTACTTTTATGATCAAATTTGCTTTGTTCTGTTGGTATTCTTTGTTGAAGGCTAAACCTGGGTAGGCTGATTTCTAAGCCCTTGAAGGCTGCCTCTTATCTCGGTGCATTTTATTAGCTTTTCAAAGCTAGACAGTGCTAGTTTGTGTGTGCCATATAGATAACATTCAGCTAGATTACAAGTTTGTGTGTTCGTCTTGGTCATTTCAGCGTTAAAACAGCAACGCAGCCATTACAAGTCTTGCCGGTATAGCTGTACCGCGAGCCTTTTAGCCTGTAACGCAACGTCAGTCCCGCAGTCGCAAAAATGACGGTTTTTAATGGGATTCCCATAGCGCTGCCATTACGAGTTTTGCAGTGAGGCTAACAAACCTGCGTTACACCCTAAAACGACAGGATCCATAACGCCATATAAAAGCAGTAGTTATGAGTTTTACGCTACAATTCTGTTACATAAAGATCATAACTAAACTGCTACAAAAGTGCTCTAAACACCCATAAACTACCTATTAATCCCTAAACCGAGGCTCTCCCGCATCGCAAACACTATATTAAATTTATTAACCCCTCATCTGTCGCTTCCAGCATTGCTACCACTAAAAGTAATTATTGACCCCTATTCCGCCGCTCCCCAACATTGTCACCACTATCATAAAGTTATTAACCCCTAAACCGCCACCCTCCCGCCTCGCAAACACTATTTAAATATTATTAACCCCTAATCTGCCATCCGCCCCACTATACTTAAGTTATTAAGCCCTACACTGCCGCCACTATAATAAACCTATTAAGCCCTAAACCGCAAGCCACCCACAACGAAATATATTAAATAAACTATTAACCCCTAAACCAAAAGCCCCCCACATCGCAATAAACTAAATTAAACTAGTAACCCCTAAACCTAATGCCCCCTAACTTTAGATTAAAATTACCATTTCCCTATCTTAAATTCAATTAAAACTTACCTGTGAAATTTAAAAAACTAACGGCTAGATTACGAGTTTTGCGTTTTGAGGGGTGAGGTATTAACTTGCACATTATTGTCACCGCTCACTTACCTACAGCACTGGTATTACAGGTTTTTACAAACCCGGCATTAAAAGGCAAGAAGTGAGCGTAGAGCAAAATTGTGCTCAATACCGCACTCCAATACCAGCGCTGCTTAAGTCAGCGGTGAGCTGGTTGTACGTGCTCGTGCACGATTTCTCCATAGAAATCAATGGGGAGAGCCAGCTGAGAAAAAGTCTAACACCTGCAATAAAGCAGCGTAAAGCTCTGTAACGCAGCCCCATTGAACCCCGAGTCTAAACACCCCTAATCTTACACTTATTAACCCCTAATCTGCCGCCCCCGACATCGCTGACACCTACATTATATTTATTAACCCCTAATCTGCTGCTCCGCACATCATCGACACCTACATTATACTTATTAACCCCTAATCTGCTGCCCCCAACATCGCGGACACCTCCATTATATTTATTAACCCCTAATCTCCCGCCCCCAATGTCGCCGCAACCTACCTACACTTATTAACCCCTAATCTGCCGCCCCCAACGTCCCCGCCACTATAATAAACATATTAACCCCTAAACCGCCACCCCTAACGTCACCGCCACTATATTAAATGTATTAACCCCTGAACCTAAGTCTAACCCTAACCGTAACACCCCCTAACTTAAATATAATTAAAATAAATCTAAATAAAACTTACTATCATTACCTAAATAATTCCTATTTAAAACTAAATACTTACCTGTAAAATAAACCCTAAGCTAGCTACAATATAACTAATAGTTACATTGTATCTATCTTAGGGTTTATTTATTTATTTTACAGGCAAGTTTGTATTTATTTTAACTAGGTAGGATAGTTACTAAATATGTATTAACTATTTTATAACTACCTAGCTAAAATAATTACAAATTGACCTGTAAAATAAAACCTAACCTGTCTTACACTAACACCTAACCTAACCCTACAATTAAATAAATTCCCTAAATTAAATACAATTAACTAAATTCAATACAATTAGCTAAATTTAAAAAAAAAAAAAACTAAATTACAGAAAATAAAAAACAAATTACAAGATCTTTAAACTAATTACACCTAATCTAATAGCCCTATCAAAATAAAAAAAGCCCACCCAAAATAAAAAAAACCTAGCCTAAACTAAACTACCAATAAAAAGGGCCTTTTGCGGGGCATTGCCCCAAAGAAATCAGCTCTTTTACCTGTAAAAAAACAATACAACCAACCCCCCCAACAGTAAAACCCACCACCCACACAACCAACCCCCCCAAATAAAACCCTAACTAAAAAAAAACAAAGCTCCCCATTGCCCTGAAAAGGGCATTTGGATGGGCACTGCCCTTAAAAGGGCATTTAGCTCTATTGCAGCCCAAACCCCTAATCTAAAAATAAAACCCACCCAAAACACCCTTAAAAAATCCTAACACTAACCCCCGAAGATCCACTTACAGTTTTGAAGAGCCAACATCTTCATCCTCAACGAAGCCGGGAGAAATCTTCATCCAAGCGGCAAGATGTCCTCAACGAAGCCGGCAGAAGTGATCCTCCAGACGGGCAGAAGTCTTCACCCAGACGGCATCTTCTATCTTCATCCTTCCGACGGCTTCTTCTGGAATGAAGGTTCCTTTAAATGACGTCATCCAAGATGGCGTCCCTTAGATTCCGATTGGCTGGCATTATCTAGCTTTTTAAACAATAACAATTTTCAAATAGACCGTTGTTTAAAATGAATATGAACTGGTTTTCTTTGCATTATTAAAAATCTGAAAACACTTAATCTTTTTTGTTATTTTGACCAGTTGTAATTTTCTGCAAATTAACGGCTAGATTATGAGTTTTGCGTTACGAGTGAAAAAGCAGCGTTATGGGTTATAACGCTGCTTTTTCACTACCGCTGCTATTACAAGTCTTGTCAAAAAAGTTGTACCGCACACTTTTTTGGCTGTAACGCAAATTAATTTACGCAATTTGCGTAAAGTCTTTTTTCAATGGGACTTCCATAGCGCCAATATTACAACCTTTTTCTGTGAGGCCAAAAAGTGAGCGGTACAGCCTATACTGCAAGATTCGTAACACAATCTAAAGTCAGTAGTTATGAGTTTTACGCTACAAAGCTGTAACATAGCCCCCGACATAGCCGCCACTATAATAAACATATTAACCCCTAATCCGGCGCACTCCCGCATCCCGCATGTAACACTAGATAAATATTATTAACCCCTAATCAGACGCCCCTAACATCGCCGCCACCAACCTACATTTATTAACCCCTAATCTGCCACTCTGGACATCGCCGCCACTATAATAAACATTTTAACCCCTAAACCTAACCCTAAATCTAACCCTAACACCCCCTAACTTAAATATAATTTAAATAAATCTAAATAAAACTATAATACTATTAATAACTAAATAATTCCTATTTAAAACTAATACTTACCTGTAAAATAAACCCTAAGCTAGCTACAATATAACTAATAGTTACATTGTATCTAGCTTAGGGTTTATTTTTATTTCACAGGCAAGTTTGTATTTATTTTAACTAAGTAGAATAGTTACTAAATAGTTATTAACTATTTACTAACTACCTAGCTAAAATAAATACAAATTTACCTATAAAATAAACCCTAACCTGTCTTACACAAACACCTAACCTTACACTACAATTAAATAAATTAACTAAATTAAATACAATTACCTAAATTACAAGAAAAAAAACACACTAAATTACACGAAATAAAAAAAGAAATGATCAGATATTTAAACTAATTATACCTAATCTAATAACCCTATCAAAATAAAAAGAGCCCCCCAAAATAAAAAAAAAACCCTAGCCTAAACTAAACTACCAATAGCCCTTAAAAGGGCCTTTTGCGGGGCATTGCCCCCCAAAAAATCAGCTCTTTTACCTGAAAAAAAAATACAAACAACCCCCCAACAGTAAAACCCACCACCCACACAACCAACCCCCCAAATAAAATACTAACTAAAAAAACCTAAACTCCCCATTGCCCTGAAAAGGGCATTTGGATGGGCATTAGCTCTTTTTCAGCACAAACTCTAATCTAAAAATAAAACCCACCCAATAAACCTTTAAAAAAAAACTAACACTAACCCCTGAAGATCCACTTACAGTTTTGAAGACCGGACATCCATCCTCAACGAAGCCAGGAAATGTCTTCATCCAAGCGGCAAGAAGTCCTCAACGAAGCCGGGAGAAGTCTTCATCCAAGCCAGTAGAAGTGGTCCTCCAGACGGGCAGAAGTCTTCATCAAAACGGCATCCTCTATCTTCATCCATCCGGCGCGGAGCAGCTCCATCTTCAAAACATCTGGCACGGAGCATCCTCTTCTATCGAAGTCTTCTTCCAGAATGAAGGTTCCTTTAAATGACGTCATCCAAGATGGCGTCCCTTGAATCCAATTGGCTAATTACCTAAATTAAATACAATTACCTAAATTACAAGAAAAAAAAAAAACACACTAAATTACACGAAATAAAAAAGAAATGATCAGATATTTAAACTAATTACACCTAATCTAATAGCCCTATCAAAATAAAAAAGCCCCCCCAAAATAAAAAAAAAACCCTAGCCTAAACTAAACTACCAATAGGCCTTAAAAGGGCCTTTTGCGGGGCATTGCCCCCCAAAAAATCAGCTCTTTTACCTGTAAAAAAATATACAAACAACCCCCCACAGTAAAACCCACCACCAACACAACCAACCCCCCAAATAAAAACCTAACTAAAAAAACCTAAAAAAAATAAAAACAACCCCTAATTTAATGCTAAACTACCAATAGCCCTTAAAAGGGCTTTTTGTAGGGCATTGGCCTAGGTTAAACAACTCTTTCGCAGTTACCAAAAATTCTAAGTCCCCACTAACAGTAAAACCCACCACCTACCATACTCCCCAAAATAAATAAACCTAACACTAAAAAACCTAAAGTATCCATTGCCCTAAAAAGGACATTTGTATGGGTATTGCCAATAAAAAGGGCATTCGGCTCTTTTGCTGCCCATCCCTAATCTAAAAAAAAAAAATATTTAAAAAATAAAAACCTAAGTCTAACCTCCAAAAATTCAAATTTCAACCTAAGTTTAAATAATCTAAAATTACAGAAAATAAAAAAATCTAATATTACAGAAAATAAAAAAAACAAAATTATCAAATCTTAAAAAATTATACCTAATTCCTATGAAAATACCCCCCCCAAATAAAAACAACCCCTACTCTAAGAATAAACTGCCAGTAGCCCTTAAAAACAAAATGTATGCGTACCTGATAAATTTATTTATTTATTGACACGATGAGTCCACGGATCATCTAATTATTATTGGGAATATCACTCCTGCTCAGCAGGAGACAGCAAAGAGCACCACAGGAAAGCTGTTAAAAAGCACCTCCCTTCCCTCCAACCCCAGTCATTCGACCGAAGCAAAGGAGAGAAAGGAAGCAACAAGGTGCAGAGGTGTCTGAAGTTTATAACATACCAAAAACCTGTCCAAAAAGAAGAGGGCGGGCCGTGGACTCATAGTGTCAAGAAATAAAAATTTTTATCAGGTAAGCATAAATTTTGTTTTCTTTCTAATGACACGATGAGTCCACGGATCATCTAATTACTATTGGGAATCAATACCCAAGCTAGAGTACACAGATGATAAGGGAGGGACAAGACAGGGAACCTAAACGGAAGGCACCACTGCTTAAAGAACCTTTCTCCCAAAAGAGGCCTCAGCAAAAGTGTCAAATTTATAGAATTTTGAAAAAGTGTGAAGAGAGGACCAAGTTGCAGCCTTGCAAATCTGTTCCACAGAGCTTCATTTTTGAATGCCCAGGAAGAGGAAACAGCCCTCGTAGAATGAGCCATAACTCTCTCAGGAGGCTGCAGTCCAGCAGTTTCATAGGCCAAGCGAATGATACTCTTCAGCCACAAAGAAAGAGAATTAGCCTTAGCTTTCTGCCCCTTACGTTTCCCAGAGAATACCACAAACAGAGCAGAAGACTGACGAAAATCCTTAGTCGCCTGTAAATAGAATATCTAATGCACACACCATGGGCCCGATCCGATAAAAATCGTCGCCCGCAAAAGCTGGCAACGCCAATATTTGCACTGGTTTGGTATCCTATATACGGCGTAACTTAGAAGTTACGCGCGTATATTTCTGGCGTCGCCCGTAGTTTTTTGGGCCATAGACAGATATACCAAACCAGCGCAGTTTGGTATCCAATATACAGCGTAAGGACTTACGTGGCGAAAATGGAGAAATCTTACTCCATTTTCACCTCGCCACAAAAAGCAGCCGTAAGAAGCCTTACGCTGACTATTGGAGCCCCGTAACTCCCTAAACTACCTGCTAAATAAACCTAACACCTAACGCATGAGCAATGTCTATCTAGCTGTCAACCGCGATCTGCTAAATAAAACCTAACACCTAACGCATGCGCAATGTCTATCTACCTGTCAACCGCGATCCCCCGCCGCAATCCCTAATAAAGTTATTAACCCCTAAACCGCCGCTCCCGGACCCCGCCGCCATCTACATAAACTAACCCCCTACTGTGAGCCCCTAAAACCACCACCATCTAACTGATCTATCCCCTAATGTGAACCCCTAAAACCGCCGCCATCTACCTTATCTATCCCCTAATCTGACCCCTTACACCGCCGCCACCTATATAAAAATTATTAACCCCTAATCTAATCCCCCTATACCGCCGCCAGCTATATTAATATTATTAACCCCTAATCTAATATCCCTAAAGTAATAAGCTCTATTACCAGCCCTTAAAAGGGCCTTTTGCGGGGCTTTGCCCCAAAGTAAACAGCTCTTTTGCCCTATAACCTGCCCTCCCTACACCGCCGCCACCTATATTAATAGTATTAACCCCTAATGTAAGCCCCTTACACCGCCGCCATCTATATTAAAATTATTAACCCCTAATTTAATCTACCTACCCCGCCGCCAGCTATATTATCTATATTAACCCTAAGTATATTATAGTTAATATAGTTATTACATTATATATATTAACTATATTAACCCTAATTATATTAGGGTTAATATAGTTAATATAGTTACTATAGTATTTATATTAACTATATTAACTCTATCTAACCCTAACACCCCTAACTAAATTATTATTAAATAAATCTAATTCATATTATAAACTAAAATATTCCTATTTAAATCTAAATACTTACCTATAAAATAAACCCTAAGATAGCTACAATATAATTAATAATTACATTGTAGCTATGTTAGGGTTTATATTTATTTTACAGGTAAATTGTTAATTATTTTAACTAGGTATAATAGCTATTAAATAGTTATTAACTATTTAATAGCTACCTAGTTAAAATAATTACCCAATTACCTGTAAAATAAATCCTAACCTAAGTTACAAATACACCTACACTATCAATAAATTAAATAAACTACAAATATTTATCTAAAAATACAATTAAATAAATTAAACTAAATTACAAAAAAAAACACTAAATTACAAAAAATAAAAAAAAGATTACAAGATTTTTAAGCTAATTACACCTATTCTAAGCCCCCTAATAAAATAATAAAACCCCAAAATAAAAAAATGCCCTACCCTATTCTAAATTAAACAAGTTCAAAGCTCTTTTACCTTACCAGCCCTTAAAAGGGCCTTTTGCGGGGCATGCCCCAAAGAAAACTGCTCTTTTGCCTGAAAAAAAAAACACAATACCACCCCCCAACATTACAACCCACATACCCCTAATCTAACCCAAACCCCCCTTAAATAAACCTAACACTACCCCCCTGAAGATCTCCCTACCTTGTCTTTACCCAACCGGGCCGAACTCCTCATCCGATCCGGTCGATGTCTTTATCCAAGCGGCAAAGAAGAATTCTTCATCCCAGCGATGTCTTTATCCAAGTGGCAAAGAAGAAGTCTTCATCCCGGCGATGTCTTTATCCAAGCGGCAGCAAAGTCTTCTTCCATCCGGCAGCATCTTCCATCAAGCGGCATCTTCAATCTTCTTTCTTCGCTCCTCCGACGCGGAGCATCCATCCCGGGCCGACGACTGAACGATGAATGAGGTACCTTTAAATGACGTCATCCAAGATGGCGTTCATCGAATTCCGATTGGCTGATAGGATTCTATCAGCCAATCGGAATTAAGGTCGAAAAATCTGATTGGCTGATTGAATCAGCCAATCAGATTCAAGTTCAATCCGATTGGCTGATTGGTTCAGCCAATCGGATTGAACTTGAATCTGATTGGCTTTAGGGGTTAATAATTTTATTAGGTGGCGGCGGTGTACGGGAGCGGCGGTTTAGGGGTTAATAACTTTTTTTATTGTTAGGATAGTGAGGGGGGATAGCGGATAGAGGGTTAGACATGTCGGGCTATGTTTAGGAGGCGTGTTAGACAGTGCGGGTGATTTCATACTTTAGTCAGGTTTTGTAGGCGCCGGCAGTTTCTAACGTGGCGCAAGTCACTGGCGACGCCAGAAATTTGTACTTAGGCAGATTTCTGGACATCGCTGGTTTATCAGACTTACGTCACGTTAGCATCTGACGGCGCCGTATATTGGATAGCTCGAGTTGCGAGCTGAAACTGCGGGCGACGCGGGTTCCCTCGCTTGCGCCGCAAACTGTATATCGGATCGTGCCCCACGTCCAGATTGTGCAGAAGCCGTTCCTTTTGAGAAGAAGGATTAGGACACAAGGAAGCAACAACAATCTCCTGATTAATGTTCCGATCTGAAACTACTTTAGGGAGAAACCCTAACTTAGTATGCAAAACTACCTTATCCGAATGAAAAATAAGGTAAGGAGACTCATACTGTAATGCCAAGAGCTCTGACACTCTATGAGCAGATGAAATAGCAACAAGAAACAAAACTTTCCAAGATAACAACTTAATATCTAAGGAATGCATAGGCTCAAACGGAGCCCCTTGAAGAACCTTAAGAACTAAATTAAGACTCCAGGGAGGAGTAACTGGCTTGAACACAGGCCTGATCCTGACCAAGGCCTGACAAAACGATTGCACGCCTGGGACGTCCGCCAGACGTTTATGTAACAAAATAGACAAGGCAGATATTTGACCCTTTAGGGAACTCTTCTCCAAACCTTCTTGGAGAAAGGACAGAATTCTAGGAATCCTAACTCTACTCCAAGAATAGCCCTTGGATTCACACCAATACAGATATTTACGCCATATCTTATGGTAAATCTTTCTAGTCACTGGTTTACGAGCCTGAATCATGGTGTCAGTGACCGATTCTGAAAATCCCCGCTTGGATACAATTAAGAGTTCAATCTCCAAGCAGTCAGCTTCAGAGAAACTAGATTTGGATGAAGGAAGGGCCCTTGAAGTAGAAGGTCATTTCTCAAAGGAAGTCTCCAAGGTGGAAGAGATGACATGTCTGTATACCAAATCCTGAGAGGCCATGTTGGTGCAATGAGTATCACCGACGCCCTCTCCTGCTTGATTCGAGCAATGACCCGAGGTAGAAGAGCGAACAGAGGAAATAGGTATGCGACACTGAAATTCCAAGGTACCGCCAGGGCGTCTATCAGTACAGCCTGAGGGTCTCTTGACCTTGACCCATACCTCGGAAGCTTGGCATTCTGCTGAGATGCCATGAGATCCAAATCTGGCTGACCCCATTTGAGAATCAGGCTGGAAAACACTTCCGGATGGAGTTCTCACTGCCCTGGGTGAAAGGTCTGCCTGCTCAAGAAGTCCGTCTCCCAGTTGTCCACTCCTGGGATGTGGATAGCCAACAGACAGCAATTGTGGGTCTCCGCCTACTGAATTATCTTGGCTACCTCTGTCATGGCCAAGGAACTCAGAGTTCCTCCCTGATGGTTGATTTAAGCCACTGAAGTTATGTTGTCCGACTGGAACCTGATGAACCGGCCGAGGCTAACTGAGGCCAGGCCAGAAGAGCATTGAAGATTGCTCTCAGCTCTAGAATGTTTATGGGTAGAACAGACTCCGACCAAGTCCATGTTCCCTGAGCCTTTAGAGAGCCCCAGACTGCTCCCCATCCCAGAAGGCTGGCGTTTGTTGTCACAATCACCCAAGAGGGTCTGCGAAAGCAGGTTTCCTGGGAGAGATGATCCTGAGACAACCACCAAAGAAGAGAATTCCTTGTCTCATGCTCCAGCTGTAATCGCAGAGACAGATCCGCATAATCTCCGTTCCACTGTCTGAGCATGCTGAACTGCAGAGGTCTGAGGTGGAAACGGGCGAACGGGATGATGTCCATTGCCGCTACCATAAGACCGTTTACCTCCATGCACTGAGCCACTGATAGCCGAGGAGAGTACTGAAGCGTTAGGCAAGAATCGAAAATCTTTGATTTCCTGACTTCTGTCAGAAAAACTTTCATTGATAAGGAATCTATTATGGTTCCCAAGAAAATTACCCTTGTAGTTGGAACTAATGAACTCTTTTCCAAATTTACCTTCCATCCGTGAGATCGCAGGAAAAAAAACTGCAAGTGTTTGTCTAGAAATGCAAACCTCAGAAACTTAAAATTTAAGTCTACCGTTGTCATAAATGGACCCTCTTGAGCCAAAGGAAGAATGGAACAAATAGTTTCCATCTTGAAGGACGGCACGCTGAGGAACTTGCTTAGACTCTTGAGATCTAAAATTGGTCTGAAGGTTCCCTCTTTTTTGGGAACCACGAACAGATTGGAGTAGAACCCCAGACCCCGTTCCTGCATTGAGACTGGAATGATCACTCCCAGGTCGGAGAGGTCCCGAAAACAGTGGAAGAACGCCTGTCTTTTTATCTGGTCTACAGATAATCTTGAAAGCAGAAACCTGCCCCTGGGAGGAAAGGTCTTGAACTCTAGCTTGTATCCCTGGGACACAATGTCCACCACCCAGGGATCCTGAACATCTCGAACCCAAGCCTGAGCAAAGAAGGAAAGACTGCCCCCCTTAATGCTGTCTTTGATTCAATAGCAGGCTTTTTGGATTGTTTTCCCTTGTTCCAAGACTGATTGGGCCTCCAGTAAGGCTTGGACTGTTCCTGCTTGGAAGAGGGAGAGGAAGGCTTTCCCTTGAAATTTCAAAAAGGAACGAAAATTACTCTGATGTCCCTTTTGTTTATTTCTCTCATCCTGAGGGAGGAAATGGCCCTTTCCTCCCGTAATGTCAGAAATTATTTCCGTCAAACCCAACCCAAATAAGGTCTTTCCCTTGTAAGGAATCGCCAAAAGTTTAGACTTAGATGACACATCCGCAGACCAAGATTTTAACCATAAAGCTCTGCGGACCAGTACGGCAAAACCAGAAATCTTAGCTCCTAGCTTAATAACCTGAAGGGAAGCATCCGTGATAAAGGAGTTGGCCAACTTAAGGGCCTTTATCCTACCCTGGATTTCTTCCAAATAGAATCAGACAACGGCCTCTATTTAACAAAGTCTGGCGGACCTGATCCGACATTGCGGATCAGGTCCGCCAGACCTCGCTGAATATGGAGAGCAATACGCTCTCCATATTCAGCATTACACCAGCATCTCACAAGAGCTGCTGGTGCAACGCCGCCCCCTGCAGACTCGCGGCCAATCGGCCACCAGCAGGGAGGTGTCAATCAACCCGATCGTACTCGATTGGGTTGATTTATGGAGCAGCTGTCTTTGTGACCGCTGCACCATAACTGCTGTTTCTCCTGCAGGCTCACCAAAAACACGGGGCATCAAGCTCCATTCGGCTGCCGCACTAGTGACAGTAGCAATACAAACCGCAGGTTGCCATTGTAAACCCTGGTGTACCCTGGTGTACATACATTTTCTTGAGCAACCCCTCTAACTTTTTATCCATAGGATCCTTAAAGGAACAACTATCCTCTATGGGAATAGTTGTTCTCTTGGCTAGAGTGGAAATTGCCCCTTCCACCTTGGGTACCGTCTGCCAAGACTCCTTGATAGAGTCTGCTATAGGAAACATCTTTTTAAATATAGGGGACGGAGAAAAAGGGATACCCGGTCTATCCCAATCCTTAGCAATAATCTCTGTAGCCCTATCTGGTACAGAAAATACCTCCACCATGGAAGGCACGTCAAAATACCTGTTTAGTTTACTGGACTTCTTAGGACTGACTATGACGGTAGTGTCAGAGTCGTCCAGGGTAGCTGAAACCTCCTTAAGCAACAAACGGAGGTGTTCGAGCTTAAACCTGAAAGAAACAACTTCAGTATCAGCTAAAGGAATTACACTGTCTGAGTCTGAGACTTCACCCTCAGACACTACCGAAGTATCTTCCTCTTCAGGTTTCTGGGAAAAAAAACATTCGGAATAGCCACTACTGTGTCAGCAACCTTATTCACTGATTGATTACATTTCCTCTTGTGCTTTCCCTGCAGCATGGGAAAAGCAGACAGAGCATCAGATACCGCTGATGACATTAGGGAAACGATGTCTTGCAAGGTAACTCCAGGTGGAGTAATCGAGGAAGCGCAGGGCACTGGCTGTATGGACGCTAAATTTTGGGAAGCTTGAGGAGAAAGCTGCGGCATATCTTAGACATTGTCAGAAGACTCCTGAACAGTATCCGCCTTAGACAATGTTGGCTCAGTAAAAAGTCTATCCCTGTAATGTAAAGTTCTCTCAATACATGAGGAACAGAAAGGGATTGGTGGTTCTACATTCGCATCAAAACATAAAGAACATCTTTCTTGGTCCATCTTTATTCACCAATAAACAGACAAAACTGATATTTTTATTTAGAAAATAGCCCCCCCCCCAAAAAAAAATTGTTACTGTGTCTTTAAATTTTAAACGAAAAAAATAACTGATTTATTTTTCTGTTATTTGAAATAAAAAATGGCCCCCAAAATAAGACTCCAGACAACTCTACACCTCAGCTTAGCCTTGCTGAGGTGCTTACCTGCCTGCCTACTAACGAAGTATATGACTTGTAGTTGATCCAGACTCAAATCTTTTAACAATTACGGTCCGTAACCGCAACGCTGCTTAATCTGTGACGCAGCTGATTTCCAATGCGCAACACAGGAAGTTAGACAGGGCCAGAATGTGAAAGTGCTATCTATTTTCTCTGTATGTGTGTCCCAGAAAAAAATAAAGTTAGACTTTTGCCAGGCAGTACGGCAGCTCACTAGGTTTGAGAGGCCAGTTCCCTCACATAGAAACAAAGACTGAGTAATCTTACTCAGGCTTGCACGGTTAGGGCAGCATAAATATATGGGAGGCGCAGTGAGTATTGTACCCACAAGTTCCCATTGCTTGAAAGCCACCACTGCTCTACTGAAGAGACTGATATGGACTACGGCTACACCCTAGAACAAAACAGCACAATCTTGCACTGCTGAAAAAATAATAAAATCTTGCTTGAAGAATCTTTTCCTAACACCTAACTTTACCACTTCCTTGCTCCAACGTAAGAGAATGACTGGGGTTGGAGGGAAGGGAGGTGATATTTAACAGCTTTGCTGTGGTACTCTTTGCCTCCTCCTGCTGGGCAGGAGTGATATTCCCAATAGTAATTAGATGATCCGTGGACTCATCGTGTCATTAGAAAGAAAGGGCTTTTTGCAGGGCATTGCCCCAAGATAAATAGCTCTTTCACATTAAAAATACACAAAGTCCCCCCTAACAGTAAAACCCCCAACCAACCAAACCCCCCAATATAAAAAACTTAACACTAAAAAACCTAAACTACCCATTGCCCTGAAAATGGCATTTGTTGGGCATTGCCCTTAAAAGGGCATTTAGCTTTTTTACAAAATGCCCAGCCTAATCTAAATTATCCCCCCCAATTTTTTATTTTTTTTTAAAACCTAAGTCTAACCCCCAGGTTGGTACTCATTGTTCCTGAAGTCTGGCAGAGAAGGTCCTGTCCCATGCGGTGAAGTCTTCTTCCAAGCCTCAACCTCTTCTTTCTTCTGCCAGAAAACAATCCGGCTCGGAGCGGAGCTGAAGACCGATGACCGACCAGCAACCACGGAGCCATGGATCGTGGAGGATCCTCTTCATACGATTACCGCCGTACACTGGATAGTGAATTCAAGGTACGGAATTAAAAGATGACGTCCCTTGAATTCCTATTGGCTGATTTGATTCTTCAAATTCAAATCAGCCAATAGGACTCAAATCCTATTGGCTGGTCAAATGAGCCAATAGGATAAGAGCTACTAAAATTCTATTGGCTGATTTGAATAGCCAATAGAATTTTACTACCATATTTACGGCTAGATTACGAGTGGAGTGCTATTTAGCATGCACGCTCCAGCATTAACATTGCTAGATGGAAGCTTTTTGTGTGCGTAGTGTTGCAAGTAAGAAGTGTGCACACAAGCAAAACCCGACGAGCCCTAACAAAATATTGTGACCGTGTTAACATGTCAATGGAGAGTACAAACTGAAAAAAAACCCACTAGATATATAGGTATAGATATTGTGCTAACCCAACACATGTTAAATTTGATTGTGCTCAAGCGAATGCGTTCGCTTTCAGTTAGTAATATGTGTGCTATTTCTGTTGCCTGCACAGAGCCGAGAAATAACACATATCGCTTGCGCACTAAAATTAGTGTGCCACTCTACCTCAAAAAGGGATATAAAACCTAATTTTTTTTCTTTCATGATTCAGATAGGACGTACAATTTTAAACAACTTTCCAAATTACATCTATTATTACATTTGCTTCATTCTCTTGATATCATTTGTTGAAGGAGCAGCAATGCACTACTGGGTGCTAAGTGAATACAGCCAATAACAAGAAGCATATATGTGCAGCCAGCAATCAACAGCTCCTAGTAGTGCATTGGTACTACTGAACCTATTTAGGTATGCTATTGAACAAAGGATGCCAAGAGAACAAAGCAAATTAGATAACAGAAGTAAATTAGAATGCTGTCCCTTTAAAACACACACACACACATATATATATATATATATATATATATATATATATATATATATATATATATATACAGTCAGAAATGAAGTGCACTCACTGGGTCTTTGTTTAGAAATGTAATGCCAAACTGACTGCATATTGTTTTATTTGCTGCACCCCGGGCATCAGGAGTCCTGTAAATACTCTAGTTTTCACAAGAGGGGGCTGTAGAATATATAAAGCATTATAAATAACTTAGTCCCTTTGCTTTCCTCAAAGTTAGTGAGCACAATATATTAATCAATAATCATTGAGTACTATATATATATATATATATATATATATATATATATATTATATATATTTATATATGTATATATGTATATATAGTACAAAATTCTTAGACCACCATTAGTTTAGTTGTTTAAACAAAGTTTTAATGACCATCCATATTTATTTTTCGGTCTCTTTATTAAGATACAAACAAAAAATACAGGAAATATGTACACAAAATATAAATGATCACCATTTTCAGAACAAAATGGCTTCTTCAGGCAAAAGTCAGTATTTAGTGTGACCTCCTTTGCCATTAAGCACATCTTGAACTCTTTTGGGGAGACTGTCCTGTGTCCTGAAGTAATCTTCTGGTATATTATACCAGGCTTCTTTCATCACTTCCCAGAGTTCTTCTTTAGATTTAGGTTGTCTATTTCTTTCTCTGTCCAGGTGATCCCTTACTGCCTCAATAATATTCAGGTCTGGACTGTGTGGAGGCTAGTCTATGACTGTCAGTGTTGCATCAGCTATTCTTGGGATCGTTATCATGCTGAAAAATAAAACAATTCCCAATCTCTTTGAAAAGGAATGGCATGACGAATTAAAACCTGTCTGTACATTTGAGCATTCGTGATCCCATCAATTCGGACAATATTGCCAACACCACTGGCAGAAATGCAACCCCAAACAAGGACAGACCCTCCACCATGTTTCAATGAAGGTCGCAAGCACTCATTCTTCCATCTCTCTCCAACTCTTCTTCTCACATATTGTTGACGATTGGACCCAAAAATGTCAAACTTGGATTTGTCACTCCATAATACTCTTTTCCACTGATCCGCATTTCAGTCTTTGTGAGCTTAACATATATTAGCCTTTTCACCCTGTTCCCCTTTGAAAAAGTGGTATCTTGGGTTCTACCCTTCCACAATGACCATTCTTGATCAAGCTTCTTCGGACTGTAGAAGGGACAACTTGGCATCCCGATGAAGCTACCATATGCTGAGCCAGGGTTTTGCTAGATTTTTTCCAGTCTTTCAAAGAAGAAACTCTGAGAAACTTTTTGAAAGTTTTCTTAGCCTTCTGGTCCTTTTTTTGTCCTTGATCTCTCCCTATTCTTCACATTTCTTTGTAACAGCTTTAATACCACATCTTGAGTATCCAGTTTGTTTGCTGATTTACCTTTGAGAGTGGCATTGCTGATGCAAAAGTATGATTTTATGTCTGTCAAATTCTGTGATCTTTGGCATTTTGAAGGGAATGATGTGAAAGAAAGTTAGTCTTATTAGCAAGCTTTCAATTAATTAAACATATACCACATGTG